>NW_026126103.1:0-281938 GCF_943737965.1 Phodopus roborovskii | reverse complement strand
ACAAATGTGGTTGGCATTGTTCCCTGTGCTTGAGTCATGAATTGCATAAAAAAGGCAAAGCAGAGAATCAACCTCTTTATGGTTAGATTTAAAGACCACTCCACTAAAGGAAATGTATGCTTTGTACTGCAAATCTGGCTAAGAACCCATGACCACTATCCTCAGAACTTACTACTACTGAATTCTAAATTAATATCTTATACCTATAGATTGGAGCAACTCTCAGACTCATCAGAGAATTTCTTTGTGCAGTGGAGGTTAGTCAATGTATAAAATCACAACTCATAAAAGTACAGAGGGTGTCAGGAGTGCTAAGCCACAAGATATGTCTCTCACTCTTAACACACACAAGTCTTAGGGACCATCATGGAAGAAAGGCTAAAGCAATCATAAAAGCCAGAAGTTAGGAAAGGCTGGAATGAGACACTGTCTTCTGGACAGGACAGGTTTTCTACACTCATGAACTCATAACAACTGTAGTTGTCGCACAAAATCAGGCCAGTTGAAATTCCAGAATGGAAGAGGAACAACTCAAGAACTTCTACCCCTAACTGAGTATCTTCTGACAATATATAGTTTTCGAAAATCAAGAGTCAATTTTCTCCTTGCTCTCCTCTTGCTGATGGCTTCTAGAGTTTATTTGCTTCCCTCCTTGATAACATTAGTGATTCTGAATTCAGTTTTTCATTTGTTTTGCTTTTATTTTATTCCTCATGTAACATTGGGGAAGAATCCAGGAATATGACAGAAAGGTGAAACAAACATTAAATTTTTGCATTCTTTGGTATTTTTTGTTTTTTTTTTTTTTTTGTAACTACAAAGCTTTGCTACAAATTTATGCATTTCATTCAAATCAGTGATCTGTGTCTGTGTGATCCCTAAACATAATTGTGGACTATAAAAATGTAACACCAGAATTACATTACTACCTAGAATTAGCATGCCTGCTTTTGTATCTTTATGCTGTTCTTCAACACTTGTGTTACTTAGGTTATTTTGCATTAGTTACAAATGGCTCAAATAGAAAAACAGTCCCATTCATATTAAGACAGTGTACAAAGCTGTGCTGTGAATTGTCTTTCAGACAACTAGATTTGTCCTTTTATTTCTCCGTCTCTGTAGAAGGAATCTGAACTTCATGTTGCCAAGGCAGTTCCTTATGTCTTCTTATAGTTTCTTCCCTATGCACAGCCTAAGTTTAGAGCACTAGTTTATTATTATGTTTAATAGAGTTTTTAATAAATTGAATAGGTAGTATCACACATGTAGTTAAATTGATGTGGTTATCTTTTTTAATAAAGTTAAGGCACAGTTTCAATCTTAGGTTAAATAATGTAATTTGAATATGTTAAAACTCATGAGAATTGGTATTTTGATGTATCACCATTTGATAAAAACAGTGGCTAGAAAACTAATTGTTGACTTTGGGATGTTTTTACTTAAAGGCCAGAAAACTAGCTTAAGGAGAGTATAGGGGTACATGTGTTAGGATCTTAGTGTTATTATATGAATAAAACAGAATAAACAAGTATTAAGAGCTATACCAAAAATTAAATTCTTGAGGAATTAATAAAATAGTATATTGAAATGAATCAATACAACAAAAGCAGAAATCTATCTGGACAGAAGCATTCATTGTTCTTTGCTTCATGACTTTCTCTTTATGTGGAAATACATACTTAAACTGTGTGGTAAAATAAATGCTTTGTCCATGAAGCTGTTTATATTGGAGTATTTTGTCACAGCAACAGTAGTTTGAACAAGAATGGTTCCCAGGTCCTCATATATTTGAATGTTTGGTATATAGTTAGTGGAACTGTTTGGAAGGTACAGAACATATGACCATATTGGAGGAGGTGTGTCTCTGGAAGCAGGCTTTGAAGTTTCAAAAGACATGTGCTGTGCCATTTCTCTATCTCTGTCTCTGTCTCTGCCTCTCTCTTTCTCTGACTCTGTCTATGTCTCTCTCTCTCTCTCTCTCTCTGTCTGTCTGCCTGCCTGCCTGCCTGCCTCTACTTGTAATAGCTTGTGGTGGTGGCTTAAAAGAAAATACCCTCTAAAGGGAGTGGCATTATTGGGATGTGAGACCTTTTTAGAGTAGGTAGGGACATGGAGGAAAGGAATGTGTGTTACTGCGGAGGCAGGGTTTGAGGTCTCATATATGCTCAAGCCATGCCCAGTGTCACCGACCACTTCCAGTTGCCTACAAGATGTAGGATTCTCAGCTACTCCAGCACCATGTCTGTCTAGATGCTGTTATGTCCCACCATGATGTTAATGGACTGAACTGTAAGTCATCTCAAATAAATGTTTTCCATTATAAGAGATGCTGGCTTCACAGTGTCTCTTCACAGCAATTAAAACCCTAACTAAGATAGTCCTGCTGTCATGTTTCCCTCTGTGACTGTCATGGACAAACACTCTGAAACCAGGAACCCCAAATTAAGCTCTTCAATCTATAAGTTGATTTGGTCATGGTGTTTTGTCACAGCAATCAAAAAGTAACTAAGACAGAAGGCCCTCAAATTGGAGCCAAAATAAAGGCTTTCTCTATAAAGTTGCTTATATTGGGGTACTTTATCACAGCAAAATAAAAGTAACTAAGACAGAAACCACCTAACTTTTTTGTTGTTGTTTTGTTTTGCTTTGTTTGCATTGCTTTGGACTGCAACTCTTTTCCTTTCTTTCTTTCTTCTTTACTCTCTATATAGGGGACTGAACTGAGACAAGCACGCTACTACTATACTACATCCCCCATGCTTCAATTTGTTGTCTTTCTTAAAAGTTATTTTTGTCATCATAGAGATGCAAATCAAAACCACTCTGAAATTCCATCGTATACCTGTCAGAATGGCCAAGATCAATGCTCTGATGACAGCTTATTCAGAGAGGATGTGAAGTAAGGGGAACAGTCCTCCATTGCTGGTGGGAATGTAAGCCTGTACAGCCATTTTGGAAATCAGTATGACCATTTCTCAAAAACTGGGCAATCAATCTACCTCAAGACCCAGAAATAGCACTTTTGAGCATATACCCAACGGATGTACACTCATATCACAGGGACAACCATTCAACTATGTTCACAACAGCATCATTTGTAATAGCTAGAATCTGTAATCAACCTAGATGCCTGTCAAATGAAGACTTGATGAAAAAAATGTGGTATATTTATACAATGGAGTACTACTCAGTGGTAAAAAATCAATGGACAGACCTAGAAAAAAACATCTTGAGTGAGGCAACCCACACCCAGAAAGACAAATATAATATGTACTCACTCATAAGTGGATACCAGACATAAAGCAGAAGACACCAGATTATAGGATACAACCCCAGAGAACCAAGGTAACAAAGAGGATCTTAAGAGAGACATAGATAGTTCTGCCCGGGAGGGAGAAAAGACAAGCTCTCCTGAATAAATTGGGAGTGTAGATGAAAGGGGACAGGGTGGTAATGGAGAAGGGAGGAGGGAAGAGGGGTGGGGTAAAAATGTATATCTCAACAAAAACAATGACAAAAAATCTTACTTTTATAATTATGTCTATGCATTTATTTCTCTTTGAGGGTTTGTGCACATGAGTTCAGTGCCTTTAGAGGCCAGGAATGGCCATCAAGTCCACAGGATTGGAAATTACAGGTGGTTATGCGCTGCCTGATATGCATGCTGTGATTTGAATTCTGGACCTCTGGAAGGAAATTAAGCACTCTTAACTGATTAGCCATATCTCTACCCCCTCAGAGCCCAATTCTTAAAGGCCCTACAACCTCTAAATACTGCAACCTTGTAGACCAAGTTTCCAACATTTATAACTTTGTCAAACACACATACCACATCCAGACTGTAACAATAACGTATTTCATTTTTATAGGCATTATAGTTAGCAGTTTTAGGCTTGAAGGGAAAAAAGTGTGTGGAAAGCAAATACAGTCACCGTTCCACACACTAATAAAAATCCTTCCCTTTTATAAAGAATCTTCACTACTGTGGCACATTTGTTATAATTGGAAAAGAATCTCTCTCTTAGCACCCATTAATTTTCTGTTACTCTATTTACTTTAGTTTTTTCAAGACAGGGTGTCTCTGTGAAGCCTTTACTGTCCTGAAACGAACTTTGTAGAAGAGGCTTGCCTTGAACTTGCAGAGATCCACCTGTCTCAGCTTCCTGAGTGCTGGTATTAAAGGCAAGTGCCACCACCACTTGTCAATTTTCTTTAATGCTTTGCCTAGAGGTGGCTTTGTAAGATTTTCCCTTTTATCATTGGAATGTTGTGGTGGTTTGAATGAAAATCCCCACCCTACCTCATACCCCTGCTAGACCATACCCCTGCTAGACCAAATATTGGAATACTTGGTCTCCAATAGGTGGAACTCTGGGAAGAATAAGGAGGTATGGCCTTATAGGAAAAGGAATGCCATGAAGTCAAGTTAGGGGCTGGTTTTCAGAAGCACACACCTATGCTTATTAAGTCTCTCTTCCTCAGCCTCATGGTTGTTGTCTCAACATGTAAGCTTCTTGCTATTGCTCCAGAGACACACCTGCCTATCTGATACAAGACTTCATGTCATGATGGACGTGGACTAACCCTCCGAAACTGTAAGCAAGCCCAAATAACCTCTTTCTTCTATGTTGCCTTGGTCATACAATAATAGAAAAGTAACTAGGACAAAGGCCATTGTATACATATTGTTTGGGCAACCAGGTTGTTAAGAGTTCATGAGTACAACTCTGTCATATAGACAACACTGTCTTGAAACACACATCCATGGATGTTTTCAACTGTTTTGGGTACATTCCAAGGAATACAGGTATTAGCTACTATAGTAGAATGAAAATAGCTCCATAAGTTCATAGGAAGTAGCACTAATTGGAGATATAGCTTTGTTGGAGGAAGAGTGTCACTGAGGGGTGGACTTTGAGGTTTCAGAAGCCAGGTCTAGTGGCTCATTGTCTTGTCCTGCTGCTGTATTTAGATGTATAACTTTCACCTGATTCTCTCCAGCACCATGTCTGCCTGCATGCCATCATGAAGATAATGAACTAAACTTCTGAACTGTAATCCAGCCTTTACAAAATTGCCATGATCATGGTGTCTCTTCACAATAATAAAATCAGTTCCTATGATATAATTATGTTTAATTTCATAGGAAATGATAATACTATTATCAAAACACCTGTGCCTTCTTCCTTATCAACAAGAATGGGAGCTTCTATTGCTCCACATCCTTACTTGGTTTTGTCAGTGCTCCAGATTTTGAACACTTAAAAACATGTAGATTTAGTGTTTTGATTTATATTTTTTAATGGGATAAATCACCAAGTATTTGTTCTTAGGCTTGTTTGCCATTTATTCAACTTGTTAGATATGTCTGTTTGATAAAGTGCCTGTTAAAGCTTTTAGTTCATTTGAATTATTTTTTTATTATTGAATTTTAGAATACTTTGTTTACTTATGGCTTTTATCAGATACTTCTTTTGAAAATATTTTCTCCCAGTCTGTGGGCTTAGTCTTCATTTTTTGACAGTATCTTTTCCAGAACAAAAATTTCCTAGGCTAGTCCATCAATTCTGTCTTTAGTGGACTATGACTTTGATATCATATCTAAAAATGTCACCAAACCCAAGGCCATCTACATTTTCTACTCTGTTATGTAAAGTTGGGTTTTATTGCTTTGTTTTATCAAAGTGATAAAAAGGAAACTAATCTACCTATGCATGTGACAAAATTTAGTAAATTATATTCATATTGTCCACTTCTGGGTTCTTAGCTATTCCCATTTATCTATTAAACTGTACTTTCACCAATGCAACTTTATCTAAATTAATGTGTCTTTATAGTATGTCTAAATGCTAAATAGTGTAGTACCCCATATTTGCTCATTTCTATTTAAATTAGTCCAGCTATTCCACTGCCTTTCTGTGTAAATTTGAACTAATTTCCTTAATGTACAGAAAATAATCTGTTATAGTTTTTGACCAGAATTTTATTGATGCTATAAATCAAATTGGAAGATGCTGACATATTGAAAACATTTCATATTCCTATCTATGGGGATGAAATTTCTCATCAGTTCTTTAGTTATTATAATTTGTTTCATTAGAAGTTTGTGATTTTTCTCACAAAGATTTTATATATTATTAATTAATGCCTGTTTTATTTTAGGTGTAAAATGTAAATGGTATTTTTCATTTCAAATTCCACTATTAATTCATTTTCTATAGTAAAGTGATTAAAACTAATATATACACAGCCACACAGATACACACATATATATGTACATGCACATATATGCATACACACACACATATATATACATATATATATACATATATATATGTGTATATATATATATATATATATACTTTCCTACAATCATACAATCATTTATTAATTCTAGGAACTATTTTATTCCTTTAGAATTTCATACTTAATTACAATCAAATATAATCATATTTACCCTTCAAATTCTCCCTGTATATTCTTGCACTTACCAATTCCCAACTTTTATTAAGTCTATTTAGTGCTTCCCAGTTGCCACCCCACCACCTCGCAGTAGTTATCAACATTTCCTCAGTTAGGAATGGAGACTATATATTGTCTATTTCATCTAAGCTGACATTTTTTTCCATCTCAATCGTGTGCTTGTCTTGGGCAGTTAACTACAGTTGCTGTGAGTTCATTGGTATAATAACCCCTGGAATATAGCATTTCACAGCACTTCCCACCATCCTTTGGTTCTGCCATTCATTCTGCCTCCTTTCCTATAATGTACCTGAAACTTGAAAGTGAAGGGCTGAATGGGGGGGGGTAATAAAAATAACCCATTGCAGGCTGAGCTCTCACAGTCACTTATTCTATAAGCAGTTTGTCCAGTTATGAGTCTCAGCGTTGATTTTAACCACTGTAGAAAGAAGCTTCTCTGACAAAGGATAAGAATAAGGCAGTTTGACAACATGACCAGTTGGGAAAAATAACAATAGTAGTGGCAATGACCTCTCTATTCATGGAGTTTGATTAGGTTTACAGTATAAATGGAGATCTTAAATGGTCTAAATAATAAAACACAAGAGTCAGAAATAGAGGAAAACACTGAGAGATCAGAGAGAAGAAAGAACAAGCCACAGCCACCTTTACATTACTAGCTTCCCAGTAGAAATGAGAGTTTGTGTTCCTGTTTCTTCTCTCTTATACCCATGTTTTGCCCTGTCATTTCACTTCCTGTCCATGCCCAGCTATCTCACTTCCTGTCTGTCTGTATAGACCTCAAAGCCTCCATGGTTATCTAGTGGAAAGATCTTACCTCTGATCTTCAGACAAGCTTTATTTGTACAAGCATGATATCACCACATTACAGTATGGGGATGCCTGCAACATGGGGCATGAATTTCTTTCAGGAAAGTGAGCCTCAGATCTAGGAACAAAGAAGTTGTCTACCCCATAACTACCATGTCACTTTTGTACCATTACTGACCTGCCAAGAGGAAACAATTATACATGACACTGACATGTATACTACCTGAAAGTATGCTCAATTCTCATACTGAATAAGACATATTTAGGGGGCAATGGGAAAAATGAATTATGTAAAATTGTCAAAAAAATTAACAGATAATACAAAGTTGACCTTCTGGTCAAACTATTTACATAACCACAAGTTAAGCTGCTGTGGTTAAAATTAAATCCAAATTTTTCTGCAAGATAGGAAATATTAAACTCCATATCACTGGAAAGTATTAATAGTAGATTGTATATAGCATAAGAAAACACTAAATAAAATAATGAGGTAAACAATGTGAGGATTTTTATATGTTTGATTGTGTGTGTGCGTGCGTACGTGTGTGTGTGTGTGTGTGTGTGTGTGTGTGTGTGTGTGTGTGTGTGTGTATGCATACAGGAACAAGTATACCATAATGTACCTAAGTCAGAGGATATAGTTAATGAGTTAGTTCTCTCCTGTCATCTTGTGAGATTTGGGAATCAAACTCTGATTTCTGCTTGAAAGATCCCTTACCCCCTGAGCCATTTTGCTAGCTCTAATATGAGAATATTTATTCAGCACTTACAATGAATCCCAAAATCAGAAAAGATAGAGTTGAGCAACAACAACATTGGAAAGCACAAATCCTACATCTGACAGAGGGCTGATCTCCAAAATATATAAAGAACTCAAGAAACAAGTCAACAAAACACCAAATAACCCTATTAAAAAATGGGGTACAGAACTGAATAGAGAATTCCCATAGAGGAAATCAAAAGAGCTGAAAGACACTTAAGAAAGTGCTCAACATCCTTGGCTATCATGAAAATGCAAATCAAAACAACTCTGAGACACCATCTTACTCCTGGCAGAATGGCTAAAATTAGAAACACCAATGACAACTTATGCTGAAGAGGATGTGGAAAAAGGGGAACACTCCTCCACTGCTGGTGGGACTGCAAACTTATATAGCCATTTTGGAGATCAGTATGGCAGTTCCTCAGGAAAATGGGAATCAGTCTACCACAGGACCTGGCAATCCCCCTCTTAGGCATATACCCAAATGATCCACATCCATGCAACAAAGACATGTGTTCAACATTGTTTGTAGCAGCATTATTAGTAATAGCAAGAACATGGAAGCAACCTAGATGCCCCTCAACTGAATAAGGAATAAAGAACATGTGGCACATTTACACAATGGAACACTACTCTGCAGGAAAAAAAAAAAAATGTTATCTTGAAATTCGCAGGTAAGTGGATGGCACTTGAAGAAACCATCCTGAATGAGGTAACCCAGTCACAAAGGAACAATATGGTATGCATTCACTTATATATGGATTTTAGACATAGAGCAAAGGATCACCAGCTTATAATTCACACCACCAGAAAAACTAGGATACAAGGAGGATTCTAAGAGATTCATACAAGGTCCCTCACAGAAGGTGAAAGAGACAAGATCTCCTGAGCACATTGGATTTGGGGGAGGGGGGTCAGTGAGTAGAGAGGGAGCTAGGACAAAGAGAGGGCAAGAAGAAAGCATGTGGGACTAGGAAAATGTAGTCAGGGGAGGAATAGACGAGATAATGAGGGAGAGAGAGAGAAAGAAAGAGACACAGAGAGAGAGAGAGAAAGAGAGAGAGAGAGAGAGAGAGAGAGAGAGAGAGAGACCATAGAAGAGGGAGCCATTATAGGTTTGAAGAGAAAACTAAACCTAGAGAAATATTCAGATACCTACAAGACTAACCCAAACTAACAGTTTGAGCAACAGTGGAAAGGCTATAAATGCCCTTCCCTGGTAATGAGATTGATGATTTACTTATCTACCATCATAGAGCCCTCATCTAGCAGCTGATGTAAACAGAAGCAGACACCCACAACTAACACTGAGCTGAACTGGAATCCAGATGCAGAGAGGGTGGACAAGACCAGGCTAAAGAAACCCACAGAGACAGCTGACCTGAATAAGGGGGAGATAATTGGCCCTCAGATTGATAGCTGGGAATTCAGCATTGGACCGACTCAGAACCCCTGAACATGGGTCTCAGTTAAAAGACCTGGGCAGTGTATGGGACCTTGGACAGTGGAACCAGGAGGTATCCATGGTGCAGGAAAGGACTTTGGGAGCACATTCCCTATGGAGGTATACTCCCATAACCTAGTGGCTTGAGGGAGGGCTTAATCCCTATTCTAAATGACTTGACAGATTTAGATGACCCTTCCTGGAAGGCATCACCCTACATGTGGAGTGGGGGGATGGCAGGGAAGGGTGGAAGGGGGGCAATGGAAGGTGGGAGAGTGGGAGAGAGAGCAGGAGAGGGAACTGGGATCCATATGTAAAATAAGAAAAATAAATTTTAAAAAATAAAAAAGATAATATAATTTTTGGAAGATGAATGAAGGCCTAGATCTATTAAATCAATACACCCAATGAATTTGGTGAAGTAATTTTTTTAAAACCTTACTGAGTTCTGGGACTATAGTTCAGTTGTAGAACATTTGACTAGCATATACAATGCCTTGTCTTTGAGTTCCAGCATTGCAAGGTTAAATTTAAATTAATAAATACTGAAATATAGTATAGTAAAAGCAAAGACCACTCACAAAACAGAAAAAACATCAGATTGAAAACATGAAAAGAACTAACTAAAGCAGAATGTAAGTGGTAACTGATTATATAACCACAAGGCAAAAGAAAAATGGCAATTACATCTTCAGTATACTTAAAGAAATTTATTGTCCATGTGAACTTCTATTCCCAGGGAAAACTCCATTCAAGGATGTGAGAGTTGTTTCACTTGCATATGTACATATTAAAACAACCCCAAAAATTAGAAGTTTGAAATAACTGTCTATTTCTTATCTCTTACAGTTTCTGTGTTACATCTAAGCATAGCATACTTGTACTATGCTGACATTGCTACAGTAATATGCTAAAAGAACACTCGAATGTTAGAGAGGAAGAGCATGTTGGAACTAAGTAGATGGAAAAAATGAAACAGAAAATGATCACAATACAAGTAAATAAATGAACTGAGAAAAGAAATATGAGCTACTTAAAATATGTGAAAAGAATAAGTTGTTGATTTAATCACAAAATAAGGTAATAATTAAATGCACATATAGTCAGCTTCAGTTAGAAAGGTTGATTGCCTGAACTGTTTCAAAATCCAAGAAAATTTTGTTTATGTAAATAATATCCTAAATATGAGAATAAAGTTTGAAAACAAACATTTGAATTTGCATAGCTTAATAGAATAAAAGCTGAAGCTGTTATGTAGGGTGTCCTTAGTGTGAATAGAGTCCTGATTTCTGTTTGCACCCAACAAAAGTTGAAAGAAAGGTAAAATAAATGAAGTGGATATAAACATGTTAGATTAGGACAGAATTGATTTGAACACAAGGAGTATTATTAGAAGGGTTTGGAATATAGTTAAATCAGTAAAGAATTTGCCTTATAAGCAGGAAGACCTGATTTTAGCCTTCAGTAGCCAGGCTTTAAGAAAAACTACACATGCTGATGTGCCTTTGTAACATTGGCACTGGGGAGGTAAACATAAGAGGACACCACAGGCTCACTGACCAGATTCCAATCTACTTGGAAAGTTACAGGCTAGTCACAGACTCTGTCTCAATAAAATAAAACATAATAAAAATGGGAGATGCTCTACTCAAAGAATTACTTTGAAGTTGTTCTCTGCTGTCTACATGACAGCACACATACATGGAAGGAAACCCATGCTTCTGCCACATGCACCTTGTCTTAGGGTTGCTATTGCTGTGACAAAACACCATGACCACAAAGTAAGTTGGTGAGGAAGGGGTTTAATTGGCTTACACTTCATATCACTATTCTTCATCAAAGGAAATCAGGGCAAGAACTCAAATAGAGCAGAAATCTGGGGTCAGGAACTGATGCAGAGGCTGTGGAGTGGTGCTGAATACAGTTGGCTCAGTCTGTTTTCTAATAGAACCCAGGACCTCAACTCCAGGGATGGCACCACCCACAGAGGGCTGGGCCCAAGTCATCAAAAACTAATTAAGAAAATAACTACCACTGAATCCTTTTTATTTATTTTATTTTATTTTACATGTAGATCCTAGTTCCCTCTCTCCCTTCCTCTTACCCTCTCTGCCCCCTCACATGCACCCTGACCACCCTCCCATCCCATCCCCTTCTCCAATTTCCCATGTAGTGCAATGCCATCCAGGTGGGGTCATGTAACTCTTTCAAGTCATTTGAAGAAGAGACTAGGAATACATCCTGGTTCCACTGTCTGAGGTCCCTTCTAGCTGAGACACATATTCAGGGGGTCCTGAGTCAGGCCCATGTTGGATTCCCAGCTATCAGTCTGGGGGCCCATTAGCTCCTCCTTGTTCAGGTCAGTTATCTCTAAGTGTTTCTGCAACCTGGTCTTGTCCTCTCCCTCTGCATCTGGATTCTAGTTCGACTCAGTGTTTAGTTATTATGGGTCTTTGCTTCAGTTTCCAACAGATTATGGTTCCCGCCTTTCAGATAATTCTAGCAATGACACACAAACATACCACTATTAAGCCACAATCCTTCCTTTATTATTTGTCTCCAAAATCTCACATTAAAAACACAAATAACTTTAAAAGTTTCACAGTCATTACAAATTCAAATGCATTAAATTTTCAATTTGTTTAAAATAACCAATCTCTTCATAAACCCACAGCTAAGCACCAAGTCCAACTCCTGGAATCAAGTTGCAAAGAGGGAGGAGTGATAAGCAAAGGAGTTAACACCAAGTTGGAGAAACCCACAGAAACAGCTGACCTGAACAAGGAGGAGCTTATGGACCCCAGTCTGATAGCTGGGAAACCAGTATAGGACCAACCCAGACCCCCTGAAAGTGGGTGTTAGTTAGGAGGACTATGCAGTCTATGAAGCCTCTGGGACTTTGGGAGCCCATTCCACATAACAGGATACTTTCTCAGCCTGAACACATGGGGAAGGGCACAGGCCCTCCTCCAAGTGATAAAAGACTCCCCATGGAAGGCCTCACCCTCCCTGAGAAGCAGAATGGGGATAGGATGGGGGTTGGGGGGAAGAGAGGGCAGAAGGGTGTGGGAACTGGGACTGACATGTAAAAAAAGCTTGTTTCAAATTTAAATTAACATATCAAAAAATAAAATATTAGCCAAAAATCTCATTTAAAATCCAAAGTCACTTAAAATTCAGTCTCTCAACTGTAGGCTCCAGTAAAACAAAAATTAAATTAAATGCTTTCATACTGCAAGAAGGAAGAACCAGAGAAAATTCACAATCAAAAGCAAAGCAAAGCCAAACTCCACTTATCAAATGCCTGGGATTTACTCATGATCTTCTGGGCTCCTCCAATGGGCTTGAGACACTACTCCAACTTTGCCCTCTGCAGCTTGTCTTCTAGGTTCTGGCTGGCTCTATGCTACTGCTGTTACTGTTTTACTGTTTTTGCTGGCCCTCCAATGGCACTGGCTTCTCTAAAATGTTGGGTTCTTTGCTGCAACTGAGTTGCACTTTCACCAATAAACTCTCATAAGCAATCTTCTTGATGCCAAGCCTCAACTTCTCTGCATAACGCCTTCAGTCCAAAGCCTTCAACTAACACCGAGGCTGAACCTTCACCAATGTCCTCTCCTGACCTCTCAGAGTGCCAAGTCTCAGCTGTTCTCCATGACCCCTTCATACCTTCAAAACTAGTACTATATGGATGATACTTACATATTGCCAAGTCTGGCTGGCAGCACAGGCACAGCCTTGGCCGTCTCTGGAACACAGATTCTCTGTGCATTCAAGAAACACTTCCCAGATGATTTTACTAGTTACTGCTCTCTTGTTAATTACCACTAATTTCTTAGTTCTGACTAACCAGCATAAGTGTCTCAGCAACGCAAAGGTTTCACTTTAGTAGTTCTGGTATCTTGTTAATCACAGCTGATTCTTCAGCACCAGCTAACCTGAACCTCAGAATCTTGACTCACAATAATAAATGACCCTTATAGTCTTGGACTTTCCTCTGTAACTTCAAAAGTCAGGCCTCTATCTTGTGCATAGAAATCAACATTCTGAACTTCCAAGCTCCTACAGAACAGCTTACTGAGCTAGGTGTTGGTGCCACACACCTTTAATCCCAGCCCTCTGTGAGTTCAAGACCAGCATGGTCTACAAGAGCTAATTCCAGGACAGCCTCCAAAGCCACAGAGAAATCATGTCTCAAAATAAACAGAATGAATGAATGAATAAATAAATAAATAAATATTATAGCATGGAGAGACTGTGGGAGAACTGATAGATTTGATGGCTTCTGAGAGAGGGTTAATCATTTTTTCTTTGTGTGCAGAGGATGGGGATTGGTAGGTTGCCCATAACTCAGTGGATGATATCATATATAAAGGGTTATAATTAAAAGAAAAATTATGAAGCTAGAAGATATACAGGAGAGGCATGGAGCAGAGGAAAACTGGAACTGTGCCCAAGGGAACCAGTCCAAGCCAGTTCGAGTGAGACCCGCTGAGCCTATGTTCCTGACCCCCTGATGTTATGGACTCTACAGTCCAAGAAAGAAAGAAAACAATTGGTTTGAGATTTTCAGAAGGAAAGAAATTTGAAACTTTCAGTTTGGTTCTCGATTTCCAGTTTCTCAACAAGCCTGCTACATTGAACAGTTAGCTACACCACATCTTGGGACAATTGAAAGCTATTGTGGGCGTAATGTGTGGCAAAAGCTCCTCTTCAGTATTTGAGCAGACAAAGAAAATAGTTTTGTGGTTAATATTTAGTACTCAAGGACAAACTTATCTTTGAAAATGATAGTGCATTGCACTTTAGAGACTGAAAAAGAAAAGGTTCAGAATTGTGGAGTTATTCATAATTCATACACCATGAGAAAATGTTATTGTCCTTTGATTGAATTGAAATTATGAGAATTGTATTTTAGTCAATTGTTAATAATCATACTGGACTAATTAAAGTTTACAATCTTTGCTATACTAGGTAATTGTTTATGGATGAAAAAGTCAAAGTTCACTCTGTTAAGAATTAGACATGATGCTTATGAGTCAGTAGTACAATGTAATTGAATAGGCATATTTAGATTTTGATATACCTAAAGCCACTCAGGACATCCCAGACCAATTTTAAAAGGACATTTTATCTAGATTCATCTCCTTTTGCAGGAGATGCTGTAACCACAAAAGCATATGCATTATCGAGCTTGCTTGTGAACTCTCGATGAAAAGGTGTAGGGCATCAAGCTATGCACTATCCCCTAATGTTCTTTATTACAGAGTCTGGTAGTCGGGGAAGGGTAAAGTCTTTTTACCTCCAAGCAACCTATGGCAGGACACACATGACAGAATGTGTGCTTTCCCATGACCAGTAAAGCTGGAAAGTGGAAGAAGAAAACCTATGACAGACACAGCCATCTGTCCTGTAGCAGGTATTATTTAATTATTATTATATAATTATTTAATTACATTAAGAAGGGGGAATTTGTGGGTGCCCATGAAAATGGCTGCACTCCATCTTGGCACAAGGACAGAAAGTTTGAAAGTGTCCTCAGCAAGTCTTAAGACCTAAAGGTCAAAGGTGTAGTAGCTACAGTAGGATGTTTGACTGTCTTTGAATAACAACAGGCCTGAATCTGAGGTGTGGCTGCTCCTAACTCTCAAGACTAGGGAAGGAGAAGTAGAATCTGAGGTGTGACTACTCCTAATCTTCAAGGCTAGAGAACAAGAAGTTGAAGCTAAGGTGTGGTTACTGAACCCTAAAAGAAAAGTCTATTTGTTCCATATATATGATACTGTGTTCCCCTTTTTAGATTAAGGTATATAAGAATGATGAAAAGTATTAACTGATCTGCCCTCCTGATTTTAATGCTGTCTCTCTGTCTTTTCTTTATCGTCTATAGCTAGCCTTTCCCTCAACCACACTCCCCCAATCAGGTATAGACTTGCAGCCCCACAAAGACAGCTCCTGACAATATCCTCCAATAGTTGCATGTGTGTTTTCTTAAACAGCATGTAAAATTCTAAATATTGTCTTTATATTATGCCATAGCAAGTAAAGAGATATTTTAATAGAGGCCATTATAGATTTAAAGAGAAATCTGGCACTAGGAAAATGTTCAGAGATCCACAAGGATGACTCTAAGAATCTAAGCAATAGTGGAGAGGCTGCCTTGAATATCCTTTCCCAATAATGAGATTGACGACTACCTTATATGCCATCCTAGAGACTTCATCCAGTAGCTGATGGGAAGCAGAAGCAGACACCCACAGCTAAGCACTGAGCCGAACTTCTAGAATGCAGTTGTAGAGAGGGGGGAGTGATGAAGAAACTGGTCAAGACCAGGATATGGAAACCCACAGAAACAGCTGACCTGAACAATAGGGAACTCATGGACCCCACACTGACAGCTGGGAAATCAGCTTATGACTGAACCAGGGCCCCTGAATGTGAGTGTCAGGAGGCCTGGGCAGTCTATGGAGTCTCTGGTAGTGGAACAGTATTTATCCCTAGTGTATGAATGGAATTTAGAAACTCATTTCCCATAGAGGGATACTCTCTTAACCTAGAAAACTGGGGGAGGGTCTAGACAGTGCCCCAAATAATGTGTCAGACTTTGATGATTTCCCATGGAAGGTTCACCCTCCCTGGGGAGCAGAAGGAAGATGGGATGGGGGTATAGATGTGGGGCGTGGATAGATAGAAGGGAGAGGTGAAATAAGAAAGTTTTGAATTTAAATTTAAAAAAATCCAAAAAAAGAAATTACCAAGATTTTAAAAATTAAAATCATTTACATCATGTTCTGTAACCACAATACTCTTAAGCTAGAAATCAATAGCAAAAAGTTAAACAAAAGACCATATATTCCTGGAAATCAATAGTTACATCTATAAATAACCTGACATCTAAGAAAAGAGCATTAAAAAAGCAGACAATTTGACATGTATATGTAGCTTAATGGTAGAGTGCTTGCCTAGCATGTTCAAGGTCCTGGGTTTGATCTCTACCACCCTCCATTCTCTCCAAAATGGAAACAATATTTGAACTAAATAATAAAAATATAATCCTCTATATATCACAACTTGGTTTACACCTAAAATATTACTTACAGGGGTTGTTATGAGTCTTTAAATATCAAAGCATAGCTTATATACAGTAAAACTCATAATTTACTATGTACTTTCACAGTTTTTGACAAAATGAACTTTTATATCCACCATTAGAGATGGTGAAAATTTCTCATGCTGACATTTTGTAATTGCAATCTAACCCTTAAAAACATTAATCTGACTGCTATCTTTCTGGATTTTTTCCAAATGTCTTATAAAGAAAATCACATATTACATTGCTTTTTGAGTCTGACTTTTACTTAATGAAGTAAATTTAAGCTTCTGTTTTTAAGGTTTCATTTGTGTGTTTAGTATACAAATATTTTATTCCTTTTTACTGCTGAATAAAATTGTATTTAATGAATGTTCCAAAGTAGCAGGGCATCTGGAATATTTACAGATTTTAGTAATTATAAATATGCTTCAACAAATATTTAAACACAGACTTTTGGCTGAACATTGTCTAAAGATACAAAGGTATAGTTTATTGATCACATAGTAGGTATATTTAATTCTATAAGAAACTGCCTGTCTTTGAAAGTGGCTGTATCCCAGTTTGCATTTCTGCCCACAAATGATACTTAGTTCCAGATGCTGTTCATCCTTGTCAATACTTGGTTATGTCAAGTTTTTGACATTATTTTCTTCCATCTTACTAGGTATTTGATGGCATAGATTTGTAGTTGTATGTGGAATTTCCCTAATGATACATGATGCTTAGCATCTTCAATATGCTTGCTTACTTGCCACACTCTCATCTATTGTGAATGGCCAATTGAAAAACTTTGTCTATTATTAAAAAATACAGATTATTTGCTTTCTTGCAGAAATTTGGTTTTTTAAGGTTTATTTTATTTTGATTTATGTCTGTGTTTGTGTCTGATGTTTTTGAATACAAGAGTGTACAAATATATGCATGTGTCCATGGAAGCCAAAAGAAGACATAGAATCCAGTAGAATGAAAGTCAATAGTAAGCTACCTATTGTGTGTGCTGGGAACCCCACTAAGATCATCTGGAAGAGTAACAAAATGGTCTTAACAGCTGAACCATCTTTCCTCTCCCTGGAGAGCTTTTTAAAAACTGTATTCTGGATACAAGGCTTTAATCAGATCAGATATGTAATTTGAAAGTCTAAGTCTTTGTCTTAGATATTTTTTGTAGACTGTGTCTTTCAAAGAGGAAAATATTTTAATATTGATGAAATCCATCTGAATATCTAAAAAAAAATTTGTTTTGGGTGTCCTATATAAGAAGTCTTTGTTTAACCCGATGTTATAAAATTTTTTCTATATATCAGTCCCTGAGTTATACACTTTATGTACTAAATTTAAGCTGATAATTCATTTTCAATTAATCTTTGTATAGATGTTTTTGTTTAAGTTGATCATTTATGAAAATATAGTTATTATTACCCGCTTCTTCAAAGAATTGTCTTTCTCAATTAAATTGAATTTGCAACTTTGGAAAGAAAGAAAGAAGGAAGGAAAGAAAGAAAGGAAGGAAGGAAGGAAGGAAGGAAGAAAGGAAGAAAGAAAGAAAGAAAGAAAGAAAGAAAGAAAGAAAGAAAGAAAGAAAGAAAGGTTGACCTCATGGTGGGAGTATGGCTTATCTGCCATATTAAAAATACCCATGGATTCAATCCCTAAACCTGAAAAAATAACCATATTTGTTTTAAGGTATATATGGGCATTCTCTTCCAATTCCACTGATCTTTATTTTTATAGTTGATTTTACTATTAAATATAAGGTGTACTACAACTTTGGGATAAGTGTGTTGGATGTTTAACCAAGGGTTTTGAGCATGCTGAACATTCACTCTGATTCAGAGCTACACCTTCAAGCACCTTGTCCTCCACTCTTGTGCATTTTATCTTTTATTTGTGTCAAAATTTGTAAGGCTATTCTAAATCCATTATCATTTACACAAATTTCAGAATGTATTTTCAAATAATCTTGTTTTGACTTATGCAGGAACTGATCTTATAATGTTATAAATATTAAATATAAACTTAGTAATTATAAACCAACCTGAAGAAATTATTATCTTAATTATTCTGGATCTTCTAATTCAAATACAATGTCTTTCTATTTAATATCTTTTTTGTTTCTGTTATCAAAATTATAAAGCTTTAGCATAAATATTTTACACATATTTTGTTGGTGCATATTTTAATACTTCACAGGAGGAGTATTATAAATGTTGTTGTTGAATAATTTATTTTTCCAGTTGTTAAGTTACAATTATTTCTTGCTTTTCATTTACTTTCATACCACAATCAACACAGAAAAATTTGTGACATCAGTCATATAAAGATTTCACCCCACTAGCAATCAAGCAATCAATTTTGTAGTGCACACCAACTGGGTGTTCTTTAATCCAATTTAATTCTGACACCACCTGGAGATGGTGTCAGATCTTATTGGTTGAGAACTCAATCTTTAAGACTGTTCCTTCCCACTTTTGATGCCAGTTACAAGCTATTTTTATCTGTACTTGTGACAGACCTGATATACAAGTGAGATTTCCACAATACATTTTTTGGGTTCAATTAATTTTCTAAAGCTGCTCATATGAAAGGGAAACACACATGTTTATTATAAAGAGTATTGTAAAGTATACTGATAAAGCTATAAAATAGGGCAAAGTCTGAAAGAAAGTCCATGGAGCTTCCATGTTGACTGTGTGTGCCATCCTCAAGGAACCTCCCCATGTCTCACTAGCACACCATTTCTCAACATGTGTGTCATGAGCACTTTGAGAATCCAATGACTCCTTCACAGGGATCAAATATGAAATACCCCACAAATCATGCATTTTCATTACAATTCATGACAGAAGCAAAATTACAGGTATGAATTAGCAACAAAAATAATTTTGTGACTAGGGGTCACCACTGCATGAGGGACTGTATTAAAGGGTCTCAGAATTAGGAAGACTGAGAACCACTGATCTAGCAGGAAACTCACCAAAGTAGACTTTTAGGTTTTATTAAAAAGTACATTACATAGATGTTATTAATATGAGACTGGCTGGGGGAACACAGGAAAACCTTTCTAGTCAGATTTGTCTTGGTCTCTCTGTCTCCTTGGTCAGCTAAATCGTCTATGGTCGTCAGCTCCAAGATGGAAAATAGACAAAGGATTACAATATCTATGATCCACCTTAGGGAGGAAGTTACAGGCCAATAACTTTGGTCAAAACATGTCTTATGTCATAATGATAATATGTAGAGTCATTATTATTTGTAACTTCATTTTGTATATTGAAAGCTTTCAAATTAATTTATTATTTATAAGAAGGTTATGTTGAGCCAGGCAGTGATGGCACATGCCTTTAATTCCAGCACTCAGGAAGCAGAGGCAAGTGGATCTCTATGAGTTCGAGACCAGCCTGGTCTACAAAAGCTAGTTCCAGGACAGCCTCCAAACAAAAATCACAGAGAAAACCTGTCTCCAAAAAACCACACAAAAAAAAAAGGTTTTGTTGAATCCTTGGGATTTTGTATCTAAACAATAATTTTATGTGTAAATAGGAGTAGTTGAAGACAACTTATGTTATTTTCATTTGTTTTACCATTCTATAGAATTTCAAGTGTGATAATGAATGGGAATCTTCACATTAGACATATTGTTCATTCCTCAATGCAAAATAAAAAAATTAAATCTTTCATCATGAGGTAAGAATGATATCTACTCTAGATTTTTTGAAGGCATGATTTATCAGAATCAGGAATTTCCTTTGTCTTCTTCATTTACAGATTTTTTTTCAAATACAAACATAGGATTTTGACAAATATGTTCACTCTTCATTGAATAAGAAGGCCGTATACTTCTTTATTATCAGTTTGCTAGTCACCGAATTATATTGATTTTGGAATGTTTATCCAGTGTTCTATTTCTTAGTGTCTTAGTTACTTTTCTATTGCTGTGAAGAAACATCATGACCAAGGCAAGAACACTTTTAATTTGGGGGCCTGCTTACAGTTTTAGAGGTGAGTCAATAACCATCATGGTGTGGATAATCAGAGAAGGCAGGCAGGCAGGCATGACATATGATCAACAAATAACAGGCAGAGAACCTAAAATCTCACCTCTAGTGATATATCTTCTCCATTTTTGTTTGGATATGACTTCTGAGTTGTTTATCATTCTATAGACTTTGTGTATCCTTGTTGTCTGGTATTAGTATTAGAATAATCTATTTGGGAATATTTGATCATAGCATGAGCCATGAGTTTGCATTTGTGTTAGTTAAGTAAAATTAACCTTGGATCAGGAGGCTGAGTTAACAACTAGTTAACAGAAAGCAATCATAGAGCATCATCAGGCATCTGCAAGAGATAGAAAGATGTACTGGAAGTAGTAAGGAGAGATTTAGAGTGGTGAGGCTTTGTTTGTTTGGTAGAGAAAAGGTCGCTCTCTTTGGGAGGCCAGCAAAGAAAGAAGGTTAGCAAGGTGCTACTCAGCCTCTCTGAGCTAGCAATTTTTCACCCCAGTCGTTAAATCTTAAGTTTTATGCATAAATAGAATGATAGAGATTTAGTTAAAGCTACCTGTAGCAGCAGCAGCAGAGTCAGTGCCTGTGGAAACAAAATTCTTCCAGGTTATGGCCTGAGGTAGCCAGGCCACTTCCAGAGAAGCAAGCCTGTAATTGCTGAGTCAATCGCTGGCTGAAATAGCAGTAGATTAAGGTGCAGCCTTTGTGCAGAGGTTAAAACAACAATAATGTCTTAAAAAGCATCTCCTTCTAATTTATAGGAAAAATTATGTTCAAATATAAGGGCTGGGTTGCAGCTTAGTACTGGTACAATGTTGAAGTAGAGTGCTTTCTTAGCAAATACAAGGATCTGGGTTCAACTGAGGGAGAGGAGAGGAGAGCAAGAGCAAGACTGAGTGAGAGAGGAGAGAGAGGGGAAATAGAGAGGGGAAGACAAACAGACTGACGGACAGACAGACAGATACAGAGACAGTAGAGATAGATTTTTTATTGTTTGGTATAATTAGGATTTTTTCCATGGGAAAAGGTCATAACTGTGATTTCAATCCCTTTTAATACATTTCATTTTTGTTAAGATGTAGTAATATGTGGTTTCCAAGGAGCTGCTCCATTTCATGTATTGTATGATGTACATGAATAGAGTTGCTCACAGAATACCAGATTATCCTTTTAATATCTGTGGGGTCAGTAGTTATATGCCCACTTTAATTCTCATTAGTGTTTTCTGTTCTTATTATTTTCTTTCTTTTTATGTGTCTATCTCACCAGAAGTTTCTAATTTATATTGACTAATTTTCAAAGTATTCTTTTTTTTTTTTTGCACTCATGTCCTTTATTTTTCTATGTTTAAACTCGGTGATTTTAGTCCTTATATTTCTCATTTGCTCCCCTTCTTTGTTTTACTTTTGAGAACATATAATTTATACTTTAAAATTGTTCTTATAAGTCTTCTGCACTACATTAAAGATGTCTAGAGAAGATAACACGGGAGTTAACCTTCAACAAATATACTTCATTTTAGCTACAGATTTACATTATTAATGGCTGTCTTTCATTCATCTTCATTCTATCTTTGTATTTTCTTTTATATAAGTCTAAGCCTTATCTGTGACAATGTCATCTGGAATATCGCTGGGTTTGTTGTTATCTCCTTTTCACATCAGGCCTATATCACATAATTCTTTCTAGTATAGGCAATTTTATTGGTGAAGGTGCAGAAAGCCCTTTTTTCTTCCATCCTAACTCAGACATAGAAAACAATTTTTAAAACTATCCTTTGCTGTACAGCTAAAAGACACTAGACATAATGTGAAATACTTCATATTTGTTTTATCTAGTCTAGTCTGGTCTTGCTTATAAAACAAAAACAAAAACATGGTTTATCAGCCCCTATAGAGATCTGTTGTTACATGTTAGATCAAGTGTTTAAATCTAGGTTTGTCTGATTACAAATCTACTCTTCATCACTTCATTACACAGCTTTCTGATATACTCCCATGATATCCTTTCTTTGTTTGAGTTTTGATGACAGACCACCTTTAATAGCTATGAGCAATGTAGTATATTTGTACTTCCCTGTTATCACTGTTTGTGTAGAACCCTTTGACTTTACCCAGAGGTAGAGTATACCTCTATTTGCTTACAGATTTGAGCTCCCAACAAATTCTTACAAAGTAAAAATGCCGTAGCTTCCTGAAATTACCATCTTCCTCTTTTGTGTATTACCACTCACAATATCATGGTATATGTTGGAGATTTTGTACTATTTATCACAATTAACAGGAATACATATTAGGACATACTTTTGAACACACTTCTAGAGTTCCTGGCAGGATAAGGATAAGGCCTGAATTTTTACATTAAAAATTTCCAAGGGGTTATTGATATTTCTGGCTCCAAGATCTCTATTTGAGTATGACAGATATATTGATACACATAATCAAATTATCTTTGATATGTCTTCATGATATGGTTAGAATTAAAAACAAGATAAGGATTCTCATTTACTTTCTGAATCCAGGCTAAAGTCATACAGAAAAACATGAAGACTGTTCCATAAATAATATATTGTATAAACATTCTACATAAACATATTTCATTGTCAACAAAAAATTAATATATACTCTAATATATACTACACACAGTGGATCCATTTGGAAAATTGTGGTTATAATGTATATCATGTAAAGACTATAGGAACTAAAGTTATAAAAGCTAGTCCACAAATTATATTTAACCAAATGTGTATTAAACCCATTGGGTCATAAAACACTTCTTTGTACAGAATCCAGTATAGCTTGTATTGTTCCAGAAAGATAGAGCCTATTCCACTATAATTGCAAGCACAAAGAGTAGGATAATCTGTCCAGAACCCAGGTCTTATTTTTCCTATTATGGATTTACAACACAGAGGTCTATTAGTACTGAGCACAAATATATCACCAGTAAAATATTCTGTAGGAAGATAAATAGATACCCTGACTCAGTGATACCATAGGTTTATATGAGGAATTATCATATAATTTTTATATAGAATTTTAATTTGAATTCATTTCAGATTAAATTGACCTGCTTATAAATACTGCATTTCATTTTTGTTCAAAATAAAATAAATATCTTTTTCATACCTCATATCCTGAAACATTGCCCAGTCAAAAATTTCCCAACAGCAGTTAAACAAGATCAGTGTTAAGTCCTGTCAGCAGGCTGGAATGGAGTTCTACAGGATCAAATGAATTGGGCTTGGTTAATAACACAAAGCTGCTTTCATATAATCATACAATCATCTCACCTACTTGGGATTTACCTCCTTCAGAATAATGCTTGGTGGCCTTTTATACCATGAAAATTCTTCTCTTGATCATGGAGAAGGCAGAAGCAGAAAGCTTAAGTAACTTTGTAATTAACTCTATCTGCTCTTATTGTATTATTAGCCCCAAGCTATGAGCCTGGGCTAGAGACAGATCTAAGCATCATCCTCATTAAACAGAAGGAGGAGTAAAGGATTAGTAATACACATAAAAACTGCCGATGCTGATGAAATATATCTGGTGACAAATTTATAATTGCTTTTGCTGTTTAATGGTTTAATATAGTTCTATATGTCAATTTTGATAAATTAATTGGTGCTTTGTTTTATCATAATGATTTCAGGCAGCTAAAGATTCCAGAAATCAGCACCATACTTCACTGGGTCATTTAATTTGATTTTCAAAGATACTAATTACACAAAAATTACACAGAACTTTTTTAAAGTCATGTAGCCGGGTAATATATTCCAACTAGCAAGCATTTTCATATTTGAGCCTAACAAGTTTGTGAGATAGATATGATAATATGCAACACACACACACACAAATGCACACCTAGTTGTTCTTCCTCTTTTCCTGAAATATAATTTATAAAGTGATTTGCCTGTTTTGACATGCTAATTAACTGATTAATCACTGGTCACCCTTAGGTACTTACAAGATGATCACTGGCTCCTGGAAACACTAAAGTACAGAGCATTAAGATTTTCAGATAATTTTTAGGACTGAGTCTCCAAAGTCAAAACTGAATTAAATTAGAGGGCACTTAAACGGTGTTCATGGAAGAAAGAACTGCTTGCTTAGCATTCAGGAAAAGCCCTCCACCAGCACCCACATAACTGTGTTTAAACAAGTGTTTTGTGTTCTAACTATAAAAGACTCTGAGTTGGTTTATCCAATATCCTCTCTAGGGCAAATCAGTACTTTTTAAAGACCCTTAAGACAGCTGAGCCAAATGTGAATTACATTTTTATTATCTTTAATGTATTTAGTCTATATTTCAATTCTTAATGTCTATCATTAATATGGGAATTTCACTTTCTACTTTATTTGCGTATGTAGTAACTTATATTTTTAACTTGTTTTCCATTTTAAATATTTTTAGATAATATTTTTATTTAAATTTGAAACAAACTTTTTTTACATGTCAATCCCAGTCCCCTCGCCCTTCCCTCCTCCCCTGCCCCCCCCCAATTCCAATCTCATCCCCTTTCTGCTCTCCAGGGAGGGTGAGGCTTTCCATGGGGGATCTTCAAAGTCTGTCATGTCATTTGTAACAGGGCCTACCCCCTCCCCAATATGTCTAGGCTAAGAGAGTATCCCTCTATGTAGAATGAGCTCCCAAAGTCCATTTGCATAGTAGGGATAAATACTGATCCACTACCAGAGGCCCCATAGACTGCCTAGGCCTCCTAATTGACACCCATGTTCAGGGGGTCTGGGATGCTGGTTTCCCAGCTATCAGAGTGGTATCCATGAGTTCCCCTTTGTTCAGGTCAGCTGTTTCTATGGTTTTCTCCAACTTGGTCTTGACTTGTTTGCTCATCAACCCTCCCTCTCTCTATCTGGATTCCAGGAGTTCTGGTCAGTGTTTAGCTATGGGTGTCTGCTTCTGCTTCCATCAGCTACTGGATGAAGGCTCTATGATGGCATGTAAGGTAGTCATCAATCTCATTATCAGGGAAGGGTATTTAAGGTAGCCTTTCCTCTGCACTATTGCTTAGATTGTTAATTGGGGTCATCCTTGTAGGTCTCTGGACAGATTTTTCTTTAAACCTATAATGGCTCCTTCTATTACGGTATCTCTTTTCTTGCTCTACTCTTTCGCTGACTCAGTCTTCCTGCTCCCTCATGTTCTCTTCTCTTCTCCCCTTCTCTTTCTCCTAAATCCTTCTTCCCTCCCCCGTGCTCCCAATTTGCTCAGGAGATCTTGTCCCTTTCCCCTTCTGTGGGGGATCATGTATGTCAATCTTAGTGTCCTCCTTATTTCCTAGCTTTTCTGGTGGTGTGGATTATAGGCTGGTGATCCTTTGCTCTATGTCTAAAATCCATATGTGAAGGAGTACATACCCTGTTTGTCTTTTTGTGACTGGATTACCTCAGTCAGGATGGTTTCTTCTAGTTCCATCCATTTGCCTGTGAATTTCAAGATTCCATTTAGTTCCCCACCCCACCCCCTCTGAGTAGTACTCCATTGTGTAAATGTACTACATTTTCTTTATCCATTCTTCATTTGAAGGGGATCTAGGTTGCTTCCAGGTTCTGTCTATTACAAATAAGGCTGCTATGAACATAGTTGAACATATGTCCTGGTTGCATGAATGTGCATCTTTTAGTAAATGCCTAAGAGTGATTTCTGGATCTTGTAGTATTCTTTTTTAGATTTAAAACATTTTATTTACTGTGTGTGTGTATGTATATATTTTGTATGTATGTATGTATGTGTCCTATGTGCATATCTGGTATTCTCAGAGGACAGAAGAGGGCATCAATTACCCTGTACTTGGAGTTACAGATGGTTGTGGCCACCTTGTGGGTGCTGGGAACTAAACCCAGTCTATTGCAAAAGCGGCAAGTACTTTTCATAGCTGAACCATTACCCTAGCACTTTCATTTGAATTCTTAAAGAATGAATTGTTTTTATAGCTAGGAAAAGTGAATACAGTTTGTAGCTCTTTTAAAATCAAATTATCTTCTTAGAAAATATGTGTTATATTCCCCCAAATCAAACATCCTAAATTAGTTGTTTTGATATAAAATATAAAATATCTGTATTACAGAGTGAAACAAAAGACTGCTGGAAATATAATCAAGACTTCTCTGAACAAGTATGGTGTTAAATATAAGAAATGAACTCTTGTTACCACATATATCAAATGTAAAAGGAGAGTGCAATCATGAAGCTTGTAGAACACAGTGTCAATACACTAGGTTTTCAAGAGTGAATGCTGTAGGTATATTATTACATAGAAAAAGTACATTTATACATATTTATCAATAAAAATAATGGGCAATGCATATCATGAATTCGCAAAGGCTTTCTCAGAGAAGGAATGGAATCTTGGGAATGACTGATTAAATTGTTGGAATTGAACAAGTATGGCCAGGATCTGCTTTGTAATTTGATGTGATGTATCTGTCACATGGTACTTAAGATCATTTCTTTATTCTTGAGCTTCAAGCTTCATTCTTTATTCCTACAGATGGGAAACAATGAAGTAAACCACTTAAAAATTTGCCCTCTGTGATACTGAATGGATATGGCACATAGACATAAGTGCAGGCCAAACACCCATACACAAAATTAATTTAAAATATTTGTTGGGAGAAGCAGACACCCACAGCTAAACACTGAGCCAAACTCCTGGAATCCAGTTGCAGAGAGGGAGGAGTGATAAGAAAATGGGGGCAAGACCAGGCTGGAGAAACCCACAGAGACAGCTGACCTGAATAAGGGGGGAGCTAATGGACCCCTAGACTGATAGCTGGGAAACCAGCATTGGACCGACTCAGGCCCCCTAAACATGGGTCTCAGTTAGAAGACCTGGGCAGTCTAAGGGACCTCTGACAGTGGAACCAGGATGTATCCCTGGTGCACAAAAGGAATTTGGGAGCATGTCGCCCTTGGAGGGATACTCCCTTAGTCTAGAGGCAGGAGAGGGGCCTAGTCCCTACTCCAAATGACAGATTTTGTTGATCCCTCCTGGAATGCATCACCCTCCCTGTGGAGTGTGGAGGGGGGGTATGGGATGGGAGAAGGTCAGGGGGAATGGGAGGGAGGGAATGAGGGAGGAAGAAAGTGGAAACTAGGATCAATATATAAATTAAGAAAAAAAGGAAAGGAAAAAAAAATGAATGAGTTCAATTTCACACATTAATTGTAGCCCAACTACATCAAAGTTGACTGCCACTATTTCCAAGAAATGTAGAGGGCAGATAATCAGAATTTTATGGGTATGATACTTTTACCCTTCACCTCAATTTCTTCATCACATACAACGTTATTGTTGAGTAGCAGCAAACGCTAACAGCATGTGTGTATATGTAAAATTCAGGTTTCAGTTGGTATTAACTAGATGGTGCCATTTATATCTTGCCCCAATCTTGGAGTTTATGCAAAATGGTATAACCAATGTTAGTAATTAGGTGATGATCTGATATTATACCTATTTACTTGGTTGGCCATATATTTCTAGTTAATTTTCATGAATTATTTTATTATTTTTGGATTTTGAGACAAGTTTTCAGACTGTAGCCCAGACTGGACTGGAATTCATTATTTAATTGGGACTGACTTCAAACTCATGGCAATCCTTCTATCTCAGCCTTACAGGTACTGGGATCATAGTCATGTACCACCAAGCCCAGTTAATTTACATTGACTTTTCTGGGACAACATCTAAATGAACAAGAATTGTGTCTGAAAGCTCTGCAAGTAGCAATAAATGTGTAATAACAAGGTATGTTAAGGCATTTTAGAGGTTAATTTTGCATATACCTTCTTTGCATAACAGTTCACATTACTTTTAAAATTCTGTTGTAACTTGTTATTTCTAATGTGTCTTTCTTCCTCAGTCACCTAGGAGATTTCTTAAATGTCTATGTTTTAAACAATAAAATTTGATTTAACAGTATAAATGTATTTCAAAAGTTTACCCTCTGATGTGAATACTCCTATATTCAGATTCCAGAACCATCTTTAATACCTATTTAACTGTGGAGAGTTTTTTCCATGACTCTTGATCTGTGCCTCTGTTTCTCACCAGTAAATCCTTATAAAGTTGTGAGAGTGTAGTAATTTATATAATGTTTCTTGAATGTGATCCAGCACACAGTGACTAGTAAATCATTAGCATGCATTTGCTTATTAGAAAAAACAATGATAGCTACCCAGATAAAAAATATTATCTCCTTTCTGTCTGAAATGGTAGTCCCAAGGTTCATATACACATAACAAAGACACCCTTTTTTGAAGGAGCCCTCAGGTAGTATTTTGCAGTTGAGTTGTGCTGGAGTAACTTGCAAGGCATTACTTGGTTGGTAAATACCATTGTGATTGGATTTGCAAGTGGTTGTAAATAGGTGTTGAACACAGTTAAACCCCAGCTTGTCTCAAAAGGCACCTTAAAGGCTAACAGCTCTTTTAAAAAATGGAGATTAAAGTAACAGCAGAACTTTGCTTCCTAAGTCACAAAAATTGTCAGAGCAAGTTCCTTTGTAAAATTGTACACCGATAAAAGCAAAAAGCCAAACTCAGAGCATTTTCCTGAACCATTCCCACCACACCCCTCAAATTTCCAGACAAATTGAATCATTTGGATACATCTCTGTCAATGTCCTTCAAAAAAACATACTAGGACTGGAGCCAGATAAACAGATTCACGAATTAGAGAAATTTTTCTTGGTGTCCCCATGGCAATCTACTTTATCTGCATTATCACCAGGAGTTTGTGAAGAATGCAAATTTATCTCTTAAAATTAGTTTGTCCCTAGGCTAACACCCTTTAATTTGGTCTGAGATTCTGGAATGAGTACTTAGGCTTGAAACCACCTTCGCTAAATTTATAAGCCATGGGAAAGTCTCTCTGTTTTCTCTAACAAGTCTGGACACTGGTGTCTTTGTCTTCAGATTTCCAGGCCTAGGAGCTCCTGCTCTGAACTTCTTCTGTCTCTTTTTTTCCCTAGACTCCTTTACCTACTGGGAAGTCTTGTTGCTATCTCTGTGGCAAGGCAGGGCCTCTTCTGGCACGCAAACCTGCCAGGTGAATCCGCCCCTCAGGGGCGTGTCAGTACCATTTCCTGGAGCAATCTCCCAGGGTGGCTCCACTTTTCATTTGAGCTCAAATACTTTGCTGTCTACTCTGCAGCTGCCAGACCTGCTCCTGCTGCTGCTCAGGTAACTCATCTCTTACTGGCACCACAAGGGATAAAAGGTGGTTGATAAAGGCCGATTTGCTTGTCCCTGCTTGCCTGCCTGCCCTGTTATCACCATTTTCTGTTTATTCCTTAGGGAGAGCACCTGGGGAAAACCATTTCTGACCACTGCGAAGATGATGAGCTCAAGCTATTGGAGTGAGAGCAGCAGCAGCAGCTGTGGGACCCAGCAGCCCACGGAGGTGCTGCAGTGTCAGCCTCAGCATTACCACTGTTACCATCAGTCAAGTCAAGCCCAACAGCCTCCAGAAAAAAATGTAGTGTATGAGCGGGTGAGGACCTACAGTGGGCCTATGAACAAGGTGGTACAGGCCTTGGACCCCCTCGGCTCAAGGGAAGTGCTCTCCCCACTCAAAACTGCCTCCTCCTACCAAAATTTGGTTTGGAGCGACCATTCCCAGGTAATAAAAGATAGCTATTCCAGCTTGTTTGGGATAAAAAGAAACAAATCTGAAACCTCACTTCCTCCTCCTCCCCCTCTCCTTCTCCTCCTCCTTTTCTTCTTTTCTATTTTACTTCATTTGTTGTAATCTACAGGGTAGCTCTTGGTGGACTGCAGTTAAGTAGGGTTGGACAGTCAGACAGTCTCCCAAATTCTGTCTCTTACCTATTTTTTTTTTCATTTACTAGTGCCTGTAGAAGGTTTGTTTGCCATTCCAGCGATTTGCATTACCTAACCAGAGCATAAGAAGGCACATTTTTAAATTGAAGTTGATTGAAAGATGTATTCTAAGTGGCAAACCATTTTGCCTTTAACGACAAAAGTAGTCATCAACTTAAATGCAAAAGGTTTATTTTTAGAACAGTTTCCCCACTGGTTCGATTCATATTGGGACCAAACAGGTGTTTTGTGCTAAGTAGAAGGATAAAGACAATGGCATACATGGAGTGATGTGTAGTTATTTGTATTCGGCTAATAGTATGCTGATACTGGGTAAGTGACAAGTGCACATGTCTTAGAATTTTCTTTTGTGTCAAAATGACACATTGATTCTTATATATACTAGTTGAACAATTTATGGAATGTTGGTAGAGGACAGGTTATAGCATTTGAATGGGAAAAAAAGAGGCAAGCAAGTATTATATGAAAGCTACGAAAGATGGATCTCTAAGACACTCTTGAAAATGAAATAGTTTCTAAGATTTTTGTTGATTTTGTTTTTAACATCAATACCTGTGCTAATAGTCTTGCACGTACATGAAAAATAACGTGGAAAGATGATATAAAATGACAGCTTAATGCCTATTTTGATTCTTTAATGCTCTTTATATTAAATGTACATATCTTTAAGCTTTCTGTGAGCTTCTATCCAAACTGAAATTGTATTTTCAAGATATTTATACTGTGAGGACCTCATAAAGCAATGACTGTGCTCTTATCCTATCTTACCTTATTATATCAATTGGAAAGAGTGCATGTTATTTTTCCAAAGCCCATAATTCTAGTAGAATATGAAGCAACATCTTTAAAATGTACAGTGAAACTTAGGAAAAAAAGATTTCCTCAAAGATACAGATGATTTCTAAACTATAGGCACAACAACTTTACTATTCAACACTTAACCTAAATTCAAGGAAAAGTACAAAACAAATATAGGATTTAATACCAATAATTTTCTTTTTTCATATTTTTCTTTTATTTGAAATAGATTTTTTAATAGAATATGTTCTGTCTAGCATCCTCCCCCAACTCCTCCAAGGTCCCCCCTCATCCCCTCCCATCTGAATCCACACTCTTTCTGTCTGTTGTTAGACAAACCAAAATTAACATCTGCATTGAGTTCAAGGTGTAGAAAATTATTAAGGTTAAAAGATATCCCAGGTTGTATAAGTGATCATGGTGATGCAAATTTACATTCCAATATTCAACATTAGCACGTTAATGAGCTAATAATCATCTTAGATCCTTAATACCTACAAAACAATGAAGGTTAAAAACAACAATTACTATTATCATAGGAATGCTGAAGTCATCCCACTTTTCAGTTATTTCAACCCACAGCCTTTTTTTTCATGCAAGTAAAAGAGTGGCAGATACACACTTAAGAGGAAAACATTTTAAAAAAAATATTAAGTATAGGAAAATTTTGAGAATTGTGTTTTATTGCTTGTTCCTTGTTTCAACTTTTGTTCTTAATAATCATGCCTAGACCAAACTAAGATGGTCAAGTTTTTTATACAACTTTCCTCCTTTTATATGGAATTTGCCAAATTGGTCCCTCTAAGACTATTTCCATTTCGAAACTTAGTTCCCTGTAGAAAAAAAATATAATAAAGTCTTTTATTGACAGAAAGTGTAACTTAGTAGCTGAGATAAGAGACTGGAATGAATTTCATTGTGAAGTCTGGAGTTATTTATCACTAGGGAGAGAGAAAAAAATATGGATGGGTCGGTGAATTGGAGGGAAATGACATTCAAGCTATGCGGTAGAGAGGAAGAAGATCAGCTTTTGAAGATAGTTGCCTCGGTGATAATGAACAGAAAGCCCTTATATTTAGTTTTCCTTTCTTCCTGCTTGTTGGTGGGATGATATTGTGGCACTATGTAAAGTAGTACTAGATGTGATCTGAAATTATCTTCATGCTGACAAAATCTCTAGGCTATAATGGTACCTTCGTTAGGCACTGGGAAGTAAACATTATTCAAAACTCCTTTTACAGTTTTAGTAAAATTTATCTTCTAGATGAGTTTTAGATGAGTTGATAGGTGGAAATTAATTATGCTGGTGTCAGAGTTTATTACAGGGGAAGCCAAAATAATGAGGATTAACATTCAATTGCTGGTCAAGATGAATTCAATTAAGCCTTTACTTTATTTTGGTGAATATATGATATATAGAGAACTCAGATTCTAAAATAAATCTTGCTAATAGTAAAATAAGTTTCCTTTGATAATTCATGCCACACTTAATCTTAATTTTAGACTTAAAAAATGCCATTTACAACTATTTAGTGTTTTCTATCTCTGGTGTTTTAGAACATGTTTTTTACTACTGTGTTCTTGTTTAAAATTATGTTTATGGATATAAACATTTATATTTCTCTCTATATGATACATAATATTGCTTTTATTTCTCATCTATAATTGATGAGACATACTTATGGTTTTCTTGATTATTATTTTGTCTGATTAATAGGGTATTTCTCAAATAAAATTAAGTATAGATACCAATTCCTATTAAGTTATCTGAATTAATAGTAGAATTTGAATTATGAGGTTTGCCTTCAGGAACAAATATAATCATACAAAGCCAGAAACACTTTTAAGCCCAATGTGGCCTTGCAAATAAATGAATAATGTTCTAGAAGCTACTTTAAGCCAAAGAAAATAATAACAACAAAACTCTTTAGAATTCAATCCTTAATGCTTAAAAATTAAACCACCATAATTAACTCAAAAGTGGCACACTGCTTTAAATGAACAACTGTGATGTGAATTATTTATTGGACTTATATTTTTTCCTTTGGCTAATTTAAGTATTCATGAAGGTCAAGATATTTTCCATGAACACTGAGAAACTTTCTTTTGAGAAAGAAAATTGGATTAAAATTAAATATTTTCAATTCCAGTAATTCAGTTAACAGACACTTCTTAAGGGCCTATTTCACAGAAAATGCTGTGATATTGGTAAATACCATTTGCTTGTCAAAGGAAAATCCACTTTGCGGATAAACACACAGAGTCTGGACTGTAGGTGGCACATATGCCTATCTACATTTTAAAATATTAGTTTATATGTTGCAATGAGGATTTTATTAAATATTCTGTATGGGTTAAAGTGTTTGCCATTCTTTTTAAGTTAAAAACTTAAAACAAACAAATAAAATAATTCTGACTTCAGAGAGCAGCTTGGAGGTAAATGTGAATTTGTAAATGACCTTCCCTGCCAGAAGTATTCATGTGGCATAGGTTCGTTTACATTATTGTTTTCCTGTGTCTTTGGTTGCAAAGGCTATGAATGACTTCCCTACTGTGTTAAGATTTCTATTTACTACCAGAAATTTTTCTTGTTCTGGGTGGAGGGGTGTGTTGCTTTGAGAAATTGTTGTTCAAGGGTGTGGTCAGTAAAAGGAATGATTGTTCAGGGAAGTAGGTTGCCTGAATAAAGAATGAGGTCATGGGATAAAGGGGCTGGTGTTTTCAGAGTTGGTCATCACCTTTGTGTTTAGAATTATTAAATGATGCTTTAGAATTTGTTAGTGCAAGTAATTGCTGAGTGAAAATGTTCATGGCAATTGTCTCTTGTTAAAGCAGGTCTAATAAATTTCTGGGCCTGTTTTCAGACAGTGACATTCACAAGCTGTCCTTGTGGTGTACTAATGGACAGGGAATGTAGCCAGTGGGAGAAGAGAAGAAACCTTTTATCAGCTGATCTTTCTTTGCAATTTATGGTGGGACTACTGGGAGATTTGTCATGCTCTTCAGCTTCTCTTAAAAGTTAAAGCCTTTCTAAATAAATAAATTTAAATGGACTGTTTGCATCAGAAGCTAGCCCAGTAGAAAGGTCTTCTTGACATTTGTCCGAGCATATATTCTAGTAATAGTTAAGACAGAAAGCTTGCACTGAAAAGAACTATGTACTTTGTTCAATATCCATTTAATAGTTTTCTTTAGAAAGACAGAATAAGAATCAGAAGTAGGTGATGGATTTGGACTTGAAAAAAGAAAAGAGTGTAGCTACATTTTCTTTGCTTTACGTTACAACACAATCGTAGACTTTTATTCTAAGTGAATGGAGTGTTTATCCCACTTACAATTTACAAGTTTCTCATATAAACATTGAATAACATCTCAACAATAACCTAAGGCAGGTGCTTGATGATGTTACTGACTTGGAAAGGTTCTAACAAAAGCATTCTCCATACTATTCAGAACCTTATTCAAATGCTACTGTGCCTTGGGAAATTCTATCAGGATAAATGTCAGGTAGATTTAAACATATTATGGTTTCAGATTTTGTGTTTTTATGGGTTGTATGTTTGTGTGAGTATTTCTCATCATTTTTATTTTTTATTCTTATTGTTTTGTCTGTTTTCTAAAGACAGAGAGACAGAGACAGGCTGGTAATTGGGTGAATGGGGAGTTGCGGAGGAATTGGGAGTGTTTGGAGGAAGGGACACTGTGATCAGAATATATTGTATGAAATATTACTGTCAATTAAAAAGGAACCATAAAAGTGTTAAAAAAAAAAAACAAAACAAAACACAAAAAAAAACAAAAAACAGGCAGTGGTGGTACACACCTTTAATTCCAGCATTCAGGATTAAATCCTAGCCTGATCTACACAATGAGTTCCAGGGCAGTATTCACTTAACATTAGAATGTTAGGTAGATTCATGTGTTTGAAAAGCTTAATAGGGCTTTGCCAGCTAAGAAAGAATAAGGAGAAAAAGTATAAAAGCAGTGTTACAAATTGTATAGACTGAAATAGAAAATTGTATTTATAGTGCTTAATGCCACAAATATTCTTCAGAGAATGTAATTTGGAGGTCCTCATGCTCTTAGTTTTTTACTTGAAACTCAATATTTGAGATGAGGTTTTACAATTTGTTTTCTTTTCTGTTTATAAAGAGTAAGCATTAAAGCTTCCTAATGTTTTCCTTAGAACTGTACCCTTAAAATTGTAATAAGGATGTTAAAATGTAGCTCTTCACAGCTGATGACTTCTGGCAGGGCTAGGAGTGGGAAAGGAATCAGCTTTCATTAAAGGGTAGCTACTGGGAATTTCATTATGCTCCAGTAAGTATGTGGGCAACACAAATTGGACTTGGTGTACTTTTTTTTCTCTTTTGGAGGCTGGGCACAAGGGTAAGGGGGTGGACCTTAGATAACTAGGAAGCAAGTGTGATTGGGGTACAGTGTGGGAAATTCCCAGATTTGTTGGAAAAAAACAACAAACAAGAAATTTTCTTCTAGTATAGAATCCATACCCACATGTTGCTATTAACTTTCATATTTCAATAAGTTAAAAGCCAATTCAGTTCTTCAGTCACATTACATTATGTTAAGCATTTAATACCTGAATGTGGCTAGTGGTTTGTGTAATAATTAGTGCAGATTTAGAACATGTCCTTAATTGCCATGAATTCTACCAGCATGTGTCTATAAAATAAAGGTATCCATTATCTAAATAGAAAAATGCCTCTAAATAATATTGAACTTAAAGGAATATTTGATGGTTAAATATATATGAGCCACATGCTGCTAATATGTTAGATCAGTGAGGATGGATACATGGGGATGAAAAACTAATGAAATTACAGCCTTCCAGAGTTTGAGTTTACAGTACCTATTTCAGTAGAAATAAAACCTGTAAAAGACCTGAACAAAAACATGTTTGTAAATATGTATCTTTTGATTCCTTTTCTTTTCCAAAGAACATTGCTTCATAGATAGAATTGTTAGAAATAGGAGAAAGATGAAAAGTAACTCATATTAATCATAGTGCATTTTCCTGTCTTTGTTTCATTTAGAGGAGGTTGGAAGGTCTCACTATGATAAGAGGATGGTTCCAAAACTCCCAATTTCAAGTGATCTTCCTGCCTCAGCCTATCAAGTATCTAGGCACAAATATGTGCCACTGTGCCCAGGCTTCTTGCTTCCTTTTATGCACATGATTTGGATTTCTTTTCTTTTTTGGGGGGGGATAAAAGAGTTTATTGGGCATACAGCTTATAGTCCGTCATTAAGACAAGCCAAGTCAGAAGCTTGAAACAGAAACCACAAAAGAATGAGTTTACTGGCTTGCTTTCTCTACCTCAGTCAGCCACATGATTTGGATTTCATATCCTCTCTGTAATTGTCTCTTAAATTTTACTCTCTGTAATTGTTTTATGAACTTTAGTAAATTCCCATTTTATATAGCATGTCCATGAAATACAGAGATGTAATATAACCTTTGGAATGCCATACAGTTAGCATATACTAAAATTTGGATTTAAACTTAGCAGTTAGTTGCAGGTCTATACCTATAACCATTATGTTCATTTGACTCATTTACATCACAAAGTATTTGCTATCTGATTCATTGTTGCACTTCATCATCATTTTCTTTTATATGTACCCATTATTAACCACCTAAGATAATGTAGATCAACATAAATAAATAACATAGTATGGGCATGGTATATTCTTCATTCAGGAGGCTGGAGTAGTAGGATCATAATGAACTTGATTCCAATTTTAGCTACATAGTGAATTTGAGGCCATCATAGACTTCCCAAGAAAATATAATATGAATAACATTTTGTCTATGTTCTTTTGGAGGGAACAAAAGATTCTGTCATTCAGAATTTTAAAAATATTTTCCCATTAATTTTAGTGATTATTTTTATCAAAATATATGATGATGCAAGAAATTTATTAAATTTTTGTTATTTCAAATGTCCAAATGCCCTGAGATAACTTTGAGGGAAATATTGAAGGAATAAGATCTACCTTTACCTTAATGTGAATTTTCTGACCTTAATAACACAGATGTCTGTGATAATGTGAAGGCATCTTGGGACTTCCAATTCTGATCTTTAATCTACCCTTCATTTGCTACATCTTTCCATCTTCTGTTCCAGATACCCGTACTGTTGTTTCCTAAACAAATTCAGTTTGTCATTTTCCCCACTGATAACTTTGTTATGTCCACTCCAGATTCTGAAACTAATACTGACTCAGATAATGGTTGATCTTACTTATCCCTCAAGAATGCACCTATAAAATCATCTCTAAGGTTTTTCTTACCCTATATCTTTTTATCTACAACCATCCTAGATGTTGTCTGCTTTTTTTTAATATAATTTTTTTATTTAATTTTATATAACAAAGTCCAATTAAATGAAAACAAACATTTATACACAATATTTGGGAATTTGGGCGTCGTTCTTTCCAAACTACTTCCTGCTGGTAAGGGGCGCTGTCTTGGGGGATTCGAAGAAGATTCAGATATCCTAGCTGTAGTCTGTAGGGCTGTTTTGTCCAGCTGTTTGGTGTTATCTGCTTTTATAACTTATATTAGTTTGCATCAATGAGAGGGGGACACATAAAATACGTTGGTTTGTTCTTTAATTCAGGCTTTACACCTCTTAAAATTTGACATATTATTTATAAAATGAAGACTCAAAGGCAAATCAAAATAAATGTTGTGGAAATAGAATATGTTAACCTTTTATTTCTCTTTAACCTGCTTTTCTGTTCCTGTTTTTTTTTTTTTTGTTTTTTTTTTTTCTTTTCTAGGCTTATAGTTTCTCTAAATTCTTGAATATGATTTTGCAAAGACTCTGTTCTTAAGTGGAACTGTTTCGGACTATTGCTCTTTCAGACTATTCTCTTTGAAATGGAACTAGAAAGGCACATATTGCTTCTTTTAAAAATTGAACAGCACATAAAATAAACAAAATAGACATAAGGAAGTTAGTTATTCAATGAGTCAATTAGTTTTGCTTTCAAGATCTTAGGTCTCATTAAGCGTCTGAAATCGACTTGTTTATATTCGGTCTGTAGTTTTGATGGATAAATATTTGTCACAATTGTTATGGCATATGATGTTAAAGGTCAGGTATTTTGATTCATCATCACATCAGGTCCTTGAGCAATTGTTGCTTGTAGCCATTAATTAGTTTGCTTTTAGACATTTTCCACGTACTTACCCTGCTGGTGAAATTCTGTTGAAGTGAAGTTCTTTTGTTTACTAAATTTCATTCTATAACCCTCTAATGGTTTGACATATTGGTTATGTGCCCAAAGATTCTCTTGTAAGGACTATTATAACTCTTCAGTACTCATCCACACACAAAACTATAGTTGGAACTTTCTAAGGAATGATTTTTGCCTAAAACATAGCATTTATTTACCCATTTATCTTCTTACACGAAATTTAGCTTCAATGTTTCTGTTGTGTGCTTGATTATAAAATGGCACTCACAAGCTCATGTTTTAAACATCCATTCCTGAGTTGGTAGCACTAATTTTGGAGAGTTTAGAAACTTTAAGGGAAATGTGAGCTACCTAGAAGAATAAAGTCACTTTGGGTGGGTCTTTCAGTGTATATTGTCCTTGGTGAGTTGCTAAATCACTCTCTCTGTTTCTTGATCTATCATTGTGTGATCAGTTGATCTACATCACAGGATCCTGCCACCTGCTGTTAACCACAGGTGACCAAGCATTTGTGAGCTGTCTGAAAATGTTGAGCAAAAATAATTGATTCTTCCCTTAGCCTTTTTTTTTGAGTTAGAACTCAATTAAAACTATACACAGGTGATTGGATCCGATGTAGAGACTCCAACATAAAATTATTTTAAATTCCCCCCCAAACTTAATTACACCTAAAATGTCCTTACTAGAAAGCTTCCTTACATTCTCTATAGACATCTCATCTCATTCCTCTCACCATAAAACTTTGAGTGACATTCAGTCTATAAATTTCTTTGTTTGACTTTCAGGTCTACTTGTGATCTGGTTCCTATGGACCTTATTTTATTGAAACCCACTTCTACTTCTCTGTGCTTCAGACCTAATATAAACCACCATTCTCTAAATACACTCCCAATGTTTACACCTCTTACCAATCTGTACATGACAAAATTACAGCAATTATACCCTCCTCTAATGTTTCTTTTTGATCCAATCTTTGGTTATCTACGGTTAATGTTATCTCTTAACATTGGAGTTCCTATAGTAAACTCCTTATGGGAATTCACTTTTTTTGTAAATTTTTATCTGCTATCTGATTATAACTTCAGTAAGAATAGAGCTACACTGTTACATAATAAGCAATATCCATTATACATATAAAGAGGGCTAGAGATATAGTTCAGTTGATTGGATGCTTGCCTAGCATATATGAACCCCTGTGTGTGACCTTCAGTACTCACATAAACTGCATGTGGTCAAACATTCCTAATTTCCCAGCATTAGGAAATCAGAAGTTCAAATTTATTCTTGGCTTACATAACAATTCATGACCAGAAAAAATTGAAACAAAATTACAAATTAGAAAATGCAATGTTCCAACAGTCCATGATAACTTGCCCAAGTTAACATATATTTTAATGAATTATGCATGACTGAATTTAGAAACTTACTTTAGATAGTTCCATTATATCATGCTTTAGTTCATTTTAATCAGATAATAAAGTATATCACTTTGAACATGTTTATATTTTTATTATGATAAGTCATTTGATGATAATGCTATTTTTACTATCCTAGAATAGCATAGAAATTTATTAAAGAACAAAAAAAGCATCCATTCTGGTTTTTAATTCTATTCTTCAAACAATCCTTGAATTCAGAATATAGCAAGCGCTTTGTAGGTTTTCTTTATGTTGAGAGGAGAATAACAGCTTTCCAGCTTCTGATTTTATCTCTTTTTTCATTGCACTATGATACTGAAAAGCAATGTCATTGGAGAGCATAACTGAGTAACTTGGGTCATTTACACTTCAACTGATTTAAATCTGAAAAAACCATAACTATATTAACAGTTGAAAATGGATACATTTTTATGAACAGTCAATTCCCTACTGGAAACCAAAGTTCCTAGCTTTAATATAATATGTACTAAGATGCAGGAAATTATCTTGAGTGATGTGGTGAAATTCTCTCAAAAAGCCAAGTGATTTCAACCTACTTTGATATTTGAAATTGCCACTGCCATGACTACTTTATAAAAAGCAAATGAGGAAGATTAGGAGGAATACCAGTACAACTTTGTCAAAGCTAAAAATCATTACCTGATGCAGTACAGGACAAAAAGACCTGGATTTTATACCATATCTAGCCTGTGTAATTATGAACATTGATTTCACCAGATATAAGTGTAAAGGAAATTGACAACAAGGTGATGTTTATCACTTCTGAGCCACAAAGATAGATGACTCAATAATGTAGTGTATATTTTATAAGAAAAAGTGGAACTGTCTTGAAGTATTAAAAGGATTAAATGGCATAAGTGGTAAATAGAACTTTAGTGTCTTATTTAATTTAGAGCCTTGAGGCCACACTTTGCAAATATATCATGCAGTCTAGAGATACCCTTTATTGAATTTATAACACCTTAAATTATTTAATCAGGGCTGTCTCCTCATGCAATCAGTTTTAGATAGGTGTAATATTTTCAAGAATACAAAAGTTGCTTTTGAACTGGGTGTGATGATGCACACCTATAATTCAAGGTTATTGTAAGTTCATTCATGAGGCCAGAATGAGGTACACATGGAAACAGTGCCACTGGGAAACATAGCCAGGGTATAGGTTAGCAGTAGAACACTTTTTCTAGCATGCACAAAGACTTCAGTTTGTTCTCCAATAGCCAAAAATATAAATGTCACTTTTCACAAGAACTAATTTTAAAGAGGCAAATAGAAGTATATTTAGACTCCTAATATAAGATCTTACTACAACTTACCTTATAAGTATATTCTTCAATTTATAAAACTGAAAATACAATCAAACAAGTTATAAATATGGTAATAAATATAGATAGATTAAATATGTGTTTTTTTTTGAGTCATTGCTACTTTTGTTGAAATTCTAGTACCTAATATTGCCTGTATGATTTTCATCTATTAAATTAGGATGTTTCTGACTAACATTACTTGTGAGTATAATAGTGTGGAACTGTTACCTTCCTTATGAGGTTGTTTTAAGTGTTGACTTAGAAAAGACTATATAAGTTCTTTGAAATAGTAAATTCTTAATATGTGTTATCATCATCACCAGTAGTAACATCATCATAATCAAACGAAAAGAAGATTGGCAAGCTTAAAAGAATTTAAAATTGTTTTGTCAATATGGAACCAATATGGAAAAATGCGTTGAAAATGATCTTACCCCCTCTTTTTATAGAATGTCAGAACAGATAATAAGGATTGTCTAAATGACATTTGTATACATGATTATGTCATTTCCCACATGAGAAAACTGAAGCTCATGGAAGAGACATGAGTTACCCAGTATCAAATACTGTTCAGTACTAAATTGAGGTTCAAACTCAAGAAACATAACTCCAAGCCCAGGCACCATTCTATTGTACCATGATGACCAGAACACCTCACCTGTGCATTTCCTTACTTAATTATCAGGAATGAAAGGCTGTGGTACAAAAGGCATGTGAACCAAAAATATCACTGCCCATTGAATTTAATGATTTCAATATAAAGGCTCTAAGTAGTGTGTGTGTGTGTGTGTGTGTGTGTGTTTATGATTTATACTAAATTAAACACTTAGAAAGTCTACTAAAAAAATTCTTATTCCTGGGGTGAACTTTAAATTATGACATGTTGTTCATCGATTCATTCACAAACAGTTTTTCACTGCTTATGGAACAGGAAATTACTGTTAGGAAGATCAATAAAGGGGATAATTATAATCTAAGAACATTATGTGCATGTGACTCTCATGTGAAACAACTTGTTTTATATAACTAATATGCTAGTAAAATACCTCACTAATCTTTTATTTAAAATAAAAGAAAGAAGAATTATGTTCATGTAAACAACCCCTCCACCCCCACCCCACACAATTCTTTTCTCCATGATCTTTTGGTCAAATCCATTAGAACAGGGTTGTATTTGGAATGATTTTTCTGAAGTGAAGACTATGTCCCTGTTTGCTTTACAGTCTTTAACTCTCTGTTTTTACCTGAACAATTTTTAGCTTCTAACAGGAACTTCAGGAACCTATTCAGAGGTGCCCTGAAAACACTGAATCTGTATTATTGAAGTTGACATAAAGGAAAGGGGAGATGAAAATGGAACAAGTTGAAGACAAAATAATAAAAAAGTGGCAAAGTGTTTAGACCATTATCCAGTTTGAGCAAATGTTTTAAAAACACATATTTACATTGTAGTGTGTCTTCTAATAAACCTGTCAGTGTTTACATTGTATACCTGTGATTCTGATTTTAATTATCCCTTTCTTAGAAAAACATTTTTCTGTTTGTGGGAAAATATCCTGGAGGCATGTCAATCTATTGTAAATTATAGGAAGGTGTGAGAAACTTGAGTAATACTATCTGACTGTGCAATCTGAAAATGGGGAAGTAGCTTAGTGGTAAGCACTTGAGTAATGGGTGAGGTCTCAGGTTTGATCCCCAGTACCTGTACACACTAATGGGCCAATGCATATTAACTAATTCTGGGAGAAAGATAAACAATGATAGCATAGTCAAAAGGGTAATCATTTTGTCTAATCATTATGAATGCCACATTCTTACATTTTTGTGAATGATTTTGAAGCAACACTGCTGACTCCAGAATTAAGCTGGTACCGGAACAGATAAAATATGATGTAGCATGAAAAATAAAAGATCCAGAGACAGATATTTGGCTTCAAACTTCTGGCTGAAGATTAGTAAAGTAAAACAGCTGGTCACTAGCTCTTAAACTACCTCAGACTGAAAGGCCATTTTTGTTCCAACAAACCCCAGACTGTAACCTCTCCTCAGTGTGGCTGGAGATTCCTGAGACTTCAATGACTTTCTATCCTCAATGTAGCTGGAAAATGAATGCCTGATGCTGACTACTGAAGACCCTGCTCCTACCTTTTATACCCCTCTAATTCTGATGGAAAGATAGACATCCTCAAAGAAAGCTTACATGCAATGCTCTTATTTGTGACTAATAAGATTATTATAAACATATTAAGGACACCTTATCCTTTCAGTTGTATGGGCTAAGAATCCCGGTAACTGAAGACTTTCAAAGTACAATACTCAGAAACAATTTCTCAATGTTTTGGTTTTCTCAACAGGAGCTCCATTCTCCGACTCTGAAAATATCTACTTGTGCACCAAGTACTCTACATATAACACAGAATACTGAACAGGTAAGCAAAGTTGTGTGTTATGTTAGATTATTTTTCTCTTTTATGTAAGTCTTGTTCATATGTGTGGACAATCTTTAGGTCTTTATAAAACTATATTGTAGTGAGGTAGTCCTTTTGTAGCACTGACCACGCCCATTGGGGGGTGGAGCGATGGGCGGAGGTGACCTGAGGAAGGAGGTAGGAGGGGGCCAGGAAGGCACTCTCTCTTTCTGGCGTGACTCGGACAGGAGAGGATCGGGTTGAATTTCCTGGTGTTCATCTGTCTAGGTTGTAAGTTATTTCTCCCTGAATAAACATCTATTCGGCCTATTTGTTTATCCTGATCCTTATTTACCACAATACTATATATTCACAAAATGTCATAGTTCACAAACAGAAGAGGATATTGTCATATAGGAATATAAGCTCTGCCCAGGTATAGAATATACAGCAATTGCCATGAATTATATTTTTACTTCCATTATTTTCTCACTGGAACTGTTTTTAGTTTAAATGTAGTTTAATTTTAAATGAGAATCTTTTAGTAAATGTGGATATTTTTAAGGGTTAGGGTTCTAGTACAAATAAAATATCTGTATTTTGTATTGACTCCTTTGTAAGTAGTAGTGTTTAAAAGTTTCTATTTAGAGGTAGACTCTCAAGGGCAGAAGATCATACTCATTATGATTTCAATGACACTGAGACTCTTTTTGCCTTTCATCTTTATGATCCTAGTTATGATCCAAGTTATTGGATTAGGTTTTAAAGTAAGTATTGTATACACAAAATGATGCGATAAAATAGATTTAGCTAACTGATATGTACAAGAAAGTAAAGTCTACGGAAATAAAAATTAAACAACGTTAAATTTGTAGCTGCATGTGTAAATAAGAGAGAAGATGCTATTTTAAGTTTCTGGCAAACACATGGCTTTTTTTTCTGTTAAATGCTGACTCCTAGTTTGTTTGAATAGTTTAAGGTTTATTAACCACTTCCTTTCCCCTTATATTTTTATTGAGAGTGTCATATATGCATATACTGTGTTTTGATCAAATCTGTTCCCTATTCCTTCCCCCTAAATTCCTATTCTTTCCTCTGGGTGCTTCCTGTATGAGCATGGCTGTTTGTTCTCTGCTAGAGGGGAAATTCTTTGCAAAATCTCACTCCCCATCCCCCAGTAGCCATCAGTTCCCAGAAACTCCTTAGATAAGGGTGGAAGGGAATTCAGGATCTCCTCCCCCAACTATATTGGTATTTTGGCTGGTTTCGTCCTGAACAGATCTTATAATGCAGTCCAAGCCACTGTGAATTCATGTTTGAAATAGTTTGTTGTGTCCAGCAAATAAAGTTTGGCTGGAAATGTCCATGAGTTCTAGTTCTTACAATCTTCCCACCTTCCCACCCCTCCTTTCATAATCCCTCAGCATTATTTTATTCAATTTTATATGTATTTGATCACTTCACTATTAATTTACAGATCTTTTTCTCATTGATATGTAACAAGTCTTTTATACTAATACTCACTTTTTCCATAAAGTTTCCAATTGTCTTTATTCTTGTGTTGTCTCTCCCTCCTTCCTTCCTTCTTTCCTTCCTTCCTTCCTTCTTTCTTCCATTCTTTCTTCTTCTGTTCTTTCTTTTTTGGCTGAATTCCTGAGACAAGTCTAGGTATGTACACCAGGCTAATCTGGAAAGCCAGATCTTCTCGCTTCAACCTCCTAAGTACTGTAATTACAGTCCTGCAGCACCACATACAAATTTTCTATCTCTTTCAATGTAATCTATGGCTCTTCACTTCCAACTGCATGCGTATTTAAAGGTGTATGCTACCACACCCAGATAAAGCCAAATGTTTAATAGCATTAAGTAGGATTTTGTTCTAATCTTGTGGAAATGCAGTCAACAAAATAAAATACTTAAAAAAAAAACTCGTCAAGTGTAGTTTTAAAAGTATAGATAAGAAACTAGTCACCAAGCCGCTGCTGCTACTTCTTGAGTTTTTTAGTCATACTTGCACAGCACATTTCTTTGTGGTCTCCAATGTGTTTCATGTGGCCACATCTGCAGCTTTAGCTGGAGAAAAACCTGAACTTGGCAGGTGACTCCACATGAGAAATTACTTTCACTCTCCCCAAAGAGGTGCCAGAGGACTATTTGACCACTGGGCAGACACCATCAAACTTTCTTCAGAAAGAAAATTAGACAAGAGACTGGGAACTCTTGATTGATTACAAAATGTTAGGTTCAGATCTTTTCTCCTTGATCTGTAAAATTGTCTAGATTTTCTCAAAGCTGATATCAATGGGCAGAATACAAATAGCCAATTCATTGTAGGGGTTGCTCCAAGTCCTTACTCAAAAGCCTTTAATTATTCATAAATGAAGCCTAATCTAGTAGTATAAACACTACCACTGGCAGGATGTCTGTGTGAGTGGAAAAGAAAGTCTGGTTAAATGTGACTCAGTAGGCAGTGTTGGTTGAAACTTCCAGAGTCTGTCACTGGGGAGTTTATTTTAGGCATGTGTAGACACAGCACAATTTGGAAAAATATTTTCTCATAATCATTAACCCAATCCCATGTATGCAACAACACTTAAGACATTGAAATCCTTGAAAAAAAAACAAGTGACATTTTCTATAAAGATAGCTTGCATATATTAACTAAGGAAGCAGTTTCAAGATAAACAATGATCATGGTAAGGGTCTCTGGGAGGATAGCACCATAGATTGACTCAGATAAATGTTAAGTCTAGGGGAGCTAGTGTTGCCTGGCCATACAGATAGTGCAGATGTCACCAGGCTATTATATACATCTGTTTTCAGCCTTCTGGGCAAAGCCAAAACAAAACAGAACAAAAAGCAAGCTATATATCTCTCCTTTTTAAAAGATAGCTCTATGTGTTTAACGTTCCTGGTTCCCCTAGTACTTATCTGTGAGCACAAGGACCTACATATTTTTTCCAACCTTCAACCCTGATGGCAGGAGCCTTTGTTCTTGTTGAGGGAAAACAGTGGGGACCAGGAATATAAGTAGGAATGAAAAGTATTTACCTACCATAAATTAATTACTTTCTTGTCACTATGAAAAAACCCTATAACCAAAAGTGATTAGGGAAATGTCTGAATTAGGGTTACTTTTACTGTGGGAAAGCACCATGACCAAAATCAATTTGGAGAGAAAAGGGTTTATTAGTTAATATTTCCAAATTGCTGTTCATTATTGGAGGAAATCAGGACAGGAATTCACAGGGCACCTGGAAGTTGGAGTTGATACAGAAGCCATGAGGAGTGTGGCTTACTGACTTACTCTCTTGACTTGCTCAGCCTGTTTTCTTATAGAACCCAGGACCACCAGCCTGAGTGGCCCCACCCACAATGGGCTGGCCCTAATCAATCACTAATTAGAAAATGTCCTATAGGCTTGTTTACAGTCTGATCTGACTGAGGCCCCCTTCTCTAATGAGTCTAATTTGTATCAAGTTGACATAAAACTAGTCAGCACAACTGACCTCTTGCCAACTTGGCATGCAAATGACTCGAAGTTGAGTCTTTAAACCCATAAAGCCCATCCCCAGTGAAGTACTTCCTCCAGCAATTTTTCCAACTAATGGCTCCATTACCTACCCCAAAACTACCACAATCTGGGCACCAAAATGTTCAGCTACCTGAATCCATAGTGGGAATTTATCATTCAAACCACCACTCCCCCAAGTCAGTATCCAGAATCAGACCAACAGACTTTTGAAACAAAGAACATCAAGAACATGATCCTAGAGATGGCAAGTGACTGCAAGTACTGGTCTGTAATATCACCTACTGTAAATGGAAACCCAAAATACACCAAGTGTGGTGTCAATCCAGTCATTGCAATGAAATCTAGAACTATAATGATTCAATTTGTCCATAAATTGAAGGCATTTTCAAAGGAGCTGGAGCCCAAGTGTGTTAGATTCAGGAAGCTACTAACCTTTTGGAAGAAGACACTGCTGAGGATGATTAATGTGCTTGAAAAAAGTTAAGTTCTTAAATAAGTAATAAGGTAATCCCAGTATCCCCTGCTCCTTTCCATGCAATCAGCCTGCAACATGAATCTATTAGTATCTTTGACCATATAAAGCCTGAAGACATCCTCTGCAGTATGCTATGGAGGAAAGAGGAAAAAAACAAACAAAAACAAAACAAACAAACCTAATAGAGATCCTCAGGTCCATGGTCTAAGATTACATTTGCCTCATGTTGTTCATAGAGAGCATCGAGTGGTTGCTTAGTGCTGTTTCTGTGGTGACAACTCATCACCAGCTGCAAGTAGGTGGAAATTCCCATTGAACTCTTCTACACAGTTTTGATGTGGACTATCTGCAAAGTAAAGGGAATCAAGTACAAGCAGGTCCAGCTTCTAATAATAGACAGAAACATATGGACACTTCTTTAGGTGATGAGTACATCAAACAGTTCCAAGAGGCCAGCAAGTAATAAACATACTGAGAGGAGAAGGGGGCATACCCTCTCTGATTTTTAGATACAAACACATTGTGCTATTCTACTGATGGGCCTAGCTGATGTTTATGTGCTTATTTGCTTATACTGCATGAGTATTTTTTATTGATTACATTAGGGGTATATACCAAGCCATAGGGTTTTATCATATGGTACTTTGTGATGTAATATGATACTCCATATCCTTGGAAATACTCCTAGCAGCCAGATAGGCAGGTGGATTGAGATAACAGAAGAACAGCAACAAACAAAACAAAACAAACAAACAAAACCCAAAGACTCTGGAAGCCATAGTGCATTTTGTTTACACTCAGATCCCATGTTTCCAAGAGAAAAGAAACGGAAGTCATAAACATGATGAGTAATTTCTATATACAACTTATTTAATATACATTTAATTTAGACCTAGCTTTTTATCTAAACATGCTATTGCAACACAATTCACTCTGAGAAAGTCTAGAAAGAAAAGAGATTAGTAAAATGTAAGAAAAAGGAATTTCCCAATGATGTCCTTAAAAATAAATGCCACAGTGGAGACACCCACTTTAAAACAATTGTTATTTAGATTCAATGCACTTTGCTAGATTTTCAAGTTTCCAATTTCTCTTGCCTCAGACTAGGTAGGTGGTAAGGAGGTAAGTGAGTATTTTTAGGGCAATTCTGAGGACCTTATTTTAAACAGGCTTTAACATAACATAACATAAAACTGAAAACATAACGCTATGATTCTATTCAATGACCATGAATAGTATATTTTTTGTTTGTGTCTTCAATATATCAGAAGACTATAGGAAACTTAGACAAAAAAGCAAGGAGCAACAATGTTTCAAAGTGGGACAAAAAGCACAAAAAAAGGAAAATTTAATGTATCTTAACACTATTTATGCAGTTTTTACTTTACACCAATATATCTCCAGTGTGTAAATAAAAAATTGATTTAGGAATTGTAATCTTAGAATAAAAATTTTCAATATTTTATGAAAGAAAAATTCCCCCATTATTTCTGAAAAGTATTTATTGAGTCATTGTGTCTCGTGCATTAATCAATCTTAAGATGTAGGGTATAATGTAAGGATAAATATAGTTAGTTCTTATAGAAGTGTTTATTTCCAAACTCTAGAAGAAAAGAATATGCAATAAAACCATATTAAAATGTGGAAAAGTCTGATAAAGAAAGAAATTAGTATAATTCAAATACTTACAACAACATTGAACAAATGCTACTTTGCAAAAAGTATTTCCAACACTTAAGTTAAATCAATCATAAAATCACATATCATTGTTATTGAAAATGACTGTATAATGTTCACTATGAAAATTGTTCCTTATTATTGATGGCTTCAAGTTACCAAATAATAAAATTTTATGTAGTTATATGGATTTAACTTTTCTTCACAGGAACTCCATTCTCCAACAGTGAAAGTTACTACATATCCACAAACTACCATTAGGAGATACATAGTACAAAACCCTGAACAGGTAAGGTGTCATGGGATCTCTTTTTTTCTTTTTCCAGTGGATGAGTCAGTTACCAGATTCATAAATACAGATTTCTGTCCTATCTTCCAATTTAAAAACTGGACTTCCAATCATTAGTATAAAACTCTACTTTTAATTTCAGGTAGTCTTGAATTGATACGTTCTGATATAGTGAAACAAAAACTCCAAGCAGCTTAGCTGTTATAATCCTTTCCTTTCTATAGCCCCACCCTAGTACTGCAAGGGACTTTTGTGCACTTTGAACTAGACAGAAAAGGGACAAAGGTCTTTACAGGCTTCCCATAAAATCTACCAACCATAACACCAGAAGTTAGAAGGTTTAGTGTATATGTATTTGTTTTTCAGATGTGGACCAGGAAGAAGAAAGTTAAAATTCAATAGCTCAAATATGTTTTCATGTGCTTATAGCTTGTGATGTATGAATTATGAACTTACTAATGAGCTATTTGAAATTTATATTATTATATTTCAAAGTAAGATATATAACCTTATGTTTTACAAAGTAAGTATTATTCTCTGTCTAATTTGAGAAGAAAATTAAGAAAACGGGGTTTTTTTTGTTTTTGTTTTTTTGTTTTTCAAGGCAGGGTTTCTCTGTGCTGCTTTGGAGCCTGTCCTGGAACTAGCACTGTAAACCAGGCTGGCCTTGAACTCACAAAGATCTGCCTGCCTCTGCCTCCTTAGTGCTGGGATTAAAGGTGTGTGTCACCAGTGTTCAGCAAGAAAATATTTTTCTGTAACAATAAACCTTTCTTAATACACACACATATGCATACACACATACAACTAGAGTGGCAACAGAATATTTTGTCATTTTAAGGCATCAGTCTCTCAGTAAGAAACACTGTGGTATGTATAGAGATATGGCATTCTTCCCTTTACTCTTCATTTATCCACTATAGTGGTAGACAGTCTTTCCCTCTGTGGAAAGATAATTACTTATTCCATGTGTAATAAGAAAGGGGTTTATGTAGAGTCTCATGTTTGCTACTAATCCAGATGGTGTAGAGGACATACTTCTACTACTATGTATTCCACCTCCTCTTTTTAAATTTACTTATTAAAATCATGTTCTTGTGTATCCTTAGTAAGGAAGGTGCTAGTTGTGCATGCATATCTGCATGTATTTGTGTACACACAGGATCTGAGTAAGGTGATGCTTGCTTTGGATATTTGCTTGAGTTTTCATAAATTTGTGTAAACATAGAAAGAGGATGTGATTATAGTTAAAGCAGTTGCATGCTCCTTCTTTTGCATAATCAAATATTAAAGCAACAAGTCTGAAAACAGGGGCAAGGTGTCTGGACAAGTGGGAAAAACATGTTTTCTGCCCTTTTCCCTCTTCTGCTTCTTGTCTCAATCTTGTGTCAGGAGTTTAGTGCATGCTAGCTGAATTCAGCCTATAATATTGGCTTCGTAAAAAGACAGATTTTTTTTTGGTATATTATGTACTCACATACATCTGATCTGTTTTGTTTGTTTGGGGGATTTTTTGCTGTTGTTTTTACCCATATGGTTGGTGTCCTTGTGTAGCATGAATTCTCTGGTCTTAATACTAAAACTCTGAGTCAGCTATCAGGGGATGAAAGCTTATGGATCAGAGAAGCAGAGTCACAAACTCTTACCTCTACCAATGCTCAGACCAAAGTGGTGATACTGTCATCAGACTGCCTCTTCAGACTGACTGCTGCTCAGACTGCACTGAGTTCCAGTCTTCTCCCACTTTATATTCCTCTCTCCACCTAGCCATATCACTCCTGTCTCCACCTCCCTGGTGTTGTGTTTAAAAACGTGTGATCCCAAGTGCTAGGACCACTTTTGTGTGAGCTCTGTTCTCTTTTAGACTGCATCAATTTCATGTAGACCACTGTGACCTTGACCTAACATAAATCTGTCTGCCTCTGTCTCCCAGTTACCAGGATTAAAGGTGTGTACCACCACTGCTTGGCCTCTATGGCTAACTAGTCTGGCTAGCTCTGCACTCTGATCTTCAAGCAAGCTTTATTTGTTAGACCATAAACAAAATATCAGCACATCCTTATACTTATATAGGTATATTTACTTGTTTCTGGTAATATGATGTATATGTATCTTTATGTGTATAATTAAGGGCATATTACGGACAATAGGTTTACTTCTCTAAGAACTCATTATCTCAGTCCATGTAGAAATACATTTTCTCAGGAAAATCTAACATGAGAATGAAGAGAAATGGCCACATGCTTTGTAAACAAAATTAACCTGTTTTTGCAAAATAGCTTTAATATGTTTTCTTTGTAAGTATATTTCTTTTATGTTTTGCACTTTTAGATCTCTCCAGGAGATTTAGTTTTTGTAAAGTGTACAATAAGTTGAGGCTCTTAAATGTTAGCCTCATCCTCTTTCACCTCCTAGCTTTATTTCTTCTCCTTGAATTAAACTGACCCCAAACAACCATTTGTCTAGTTACAATTCCTTCTATTTTTATTCAGTCTTTTTGTAGTTGTTTCTGATTTTCCTTATTCTCAATTTGTCATTGTAGTCATAGGATTTATATATGATGATTTATATTTTTATCCAAAAATGAAGAAAACACATTTGTTTCATTAGTAGATGAAATTTAATGATATCTATCAGTTTCACTAAGTTTCTCATTGTGATACTCCTGATATTTAGAAGATATCCTATAGTAGTGGTTCTCAAGCTTCCTAATTCTGTGACATTTAATAAATACAGTTGTGCACTGGTGTGTGGGACTATCTTCATGTTGGCAGACAGACCTGGTCACTATAAAGGAGTAATCTCAGTTCCTAAAACCATCAGAAATACATGACCCTATAGGTGCTGAAACACACAGGTTGAGTCTGTTGCTCTATAGCCTTCAAATAGGAATAAGGAAATAAGGCATTTTACTTAAACCAAAGGTGCTTACATTTGCTTTTAGTGTAGAAAGTAAGGCATGTCCGCAAATAGCTGTGTAAAATACATTGGAAAATACATGGTGGAGTGAGTGGTAGATACTAGTGGAGTAATGCAAATGTCTTAGTTATTTTTCTGTTGACATGACAAAATGGTGTGACTAGGAAACTTATAAAAGAATGTATCTAATTTGAGTCTTATTTACAGTGTCAGAGGGTTAAAAAAAATCTATGACCATCATGGTAGGGAGCATTGCAACAAGCAGGCAGGCCTGATGCTAGAGCAATTGCTCAGAGCTTAAAACTGGCTGGGGTCTTGCCATGAGGCTATCACTATCTTTATTATATTTCTCCTTATCTTTCATCACAAACTAAGGCTCCAACATTACATATCCTAGTGTTCTTTTTCTCCTCCAATTGTACATTTTGTATTTCTTTTTGTCACGCTGGCCCTTTTTCATTTTAGATCTGCGTAAGAGTGAAAAATCATAATCACATTACACAGTCAATGCTTGACTATATTGAAATCTTCTCTACCAGCAAAAGTAGTCTGAAACTCTTCAGTTTTCCCTCAGGCACATTCTTAACACAAGGGCAAAATGCAGCTGCCTTCTTTGATAAATTGTAACAAGAACTGTTGTAAGCCTAGTTGCTAATTTTGTTCACCTCTGAAACCAGTTGATTTTGGCCAGCATAGTCCACATTGCTCTAAGCCTTATTGTCTTCCAATATCCTCCACTTACAGCATTCAACCACTTTTCTAGTTCAAAGTCTCAAAGTTTTCTACTTTCCTTCAAAAAAGGACAAAAAAAAAAAAATGAACCATGACGGTTAGACATGTTACAGCAATAGTCCGCTCACTGGTACCAATTCGCATTTTAGTTACTTTTTTATTGCCATTATGAGATGCTATGACCAAGGCAACATTAAAAGAAAAGTCCATAGCCATAGTGGCAGGAAGTATGACAACAGGCAGACAGGTATAGCACAGGACAGGAGCAGTAGAGAGAGAGCTGGGGGTGGGGCTAGCTGGGATTGGTGGGAATGGTGTGGTCTTCTGAAATCTCAAAGCTCATCTCTAGTGACACAATTCCTCAAACAAGATCACCTTTTGAATCCTTCTCAAAGAGTTCCACTAACTGAGGACCAGTTTGACTTCAGATAATACATTTGCTATTTGTGGAAATTCAAGGAAAGATTTGTTTTGACATATAATATAATGATACAATTCACATGATGTTAGAATCATCATACTAATAAGAAAACAAATTTATATAAGTAGCTTTGTTCAGGTCTTCATAAATATTTCTCTTTTCTGACAGTTAATTTAGGCTAGGAAGACTGACAGAAGAAAATTTAAATGTGGGCCTCAAGGCCTGGTAAGTTTATGATGGCCCAACAGAGAAAAAATATGAAACAGTGGGCAAAAGTTGGTTTATTAAGAGGAAATGTCATTATATCTGCTTGATAAAGTGGGATCTGAGGTGTATGATGGAGAGGGTACCTAGTAAATACTAATGGCAGAGCTAAATGTCATATTTGAGATATAAGTAGGAGAGTTGATATCTAAAGTTTATTGTCAAAGGTAAAGGCATGAGTGTGATTGCTGTGGGGTATTGAAGAGGGTTAAGGTAAAAAACTCGAGAAATAGCTATTTCAAGGGAACAGAAATAAGGACCCATTGTCAGAAAATGGGTCTCAGGGAAAGTTGTTAAAACAGCAACTGAAGCAAATATAGGAAAGCATTACCTAACTACATCAAATCAACATAAAGCTAAGGACAATAGATAGGAGAATGAGCTTTGACAGTTAAGAAAGTGACAGTGGTATTTAAAACAACAGTTTCAATATATTTGTTGAAGCAAAGTCCAGATGCAGGAAGTTAGTGCATGGACTTTTGAAAGGGAACTGGAAAAAGTTAAGTGGGGGTGCCTTTCTGAAAAGGATATTGGTGAAAGGCAAGAGAAAAAGTATCATTAGAGGAGAAAGCTGAATCTTGGAGACCCTCAGAGATTTACAGACAGAATGAATCAGTACCAGGTAAGGATAATGATGCAATAGAGTAAGGAGACAAATGAGATAAGGTTCTGAAGGGGGAAAAGGGGTATAAAATTTCAGGTACATGTAGAGATGTAACTTTAGGAAAACAAAGGTGTTAATTCCTCTTTGATGAGCTGGAAGGAGCAGAATGAAGAGAGTAGTTTTTTGCAGTGTAGAGAAACATGGTGAGATCACATTAACTAAGTTAATTTGATTTTCTTCAAAAGGAAATGGATAAGGGAACATAAAGACAGGGTTGTGGAAGATAAAAGGCTTTGAAACCATAGTTAAATAATTTAATTAATCCAATTGTGATCATAAAGCTTGGAGGCAATACTTGAAGCTGAATAACTTTAACTTGTAATGAACAAATGTTTCCTCTTTTTTTTTTTTTTTAAATGTTTCTCCATTATAGCTTTGTGGCCTGGGAACAGTGCAATACATGTTGCGAATTACACAGTTTGTTAAATGTGAGAACTACTGCCAGAGGTTTTGAAAGTAACAATTAAAATTATAACATCAACCATTTTGAAAACACCTGCTAATTTTTAGGGTGGACTTGGCACCAAATCAAATGTAGACACTGAAGAAAAGAAGATACCAAAGCAGTAAAACTTTTGAGCTCAACAGTTAAGATCTCTAAAATGCCTGATTAAAGGTTTTAGCCGATTCATTTTTCTACAGTAATTATTCAAAAGAATATTTTATTTTTACTTTCTTATAGATTTTAGAAAGCAATAATCTAAATTTGGATGAGTTTTTAAAACTGTCATTTCATCAGGAAAACCAAAATATACTCTAAAGAGAATCAGTAGTTCATAAATCTTAGCTTCTTTGTTCTTAAAAAACACTAGTAATAGACAAATATTTAAGATGAGCTATATTTCTTAGAGAAGAAAATCTCCTTATTTGTTTTCCTCTTTTAGAAAATTCTAAATATGAAGATAAGTGTTACTTTCTTATTCAGTTATTGGTTTACCTATTGAATATGAAGAGTCAATATTTTCTTTACCCTCCAAGCTGTGTTTTCTATAAGTTAAATTATTGTCCTAGAAATATTATGACAAAATTCTCACACACCATTTAACATAGTAAAATATTATGATACTATATATTAAGTCAATGTACAAAAATGTTAAAATACATTATTTCACTTGATCCTTGTGATAAGCACTCTGAACTCACATTAATGCCTTACCTAAGTAAAGATGATAAAGAACTGTTAACTCATGCTTCATGACATCGTCTTTCTTTTCCATTAAGCCTGCTTCCATTGATATTTTTAAGTCAGAATCAATGAGTTCACAGCAGCTAAAATCTAATTTGCTTTTTAATTCTCACCCATTGATGTCTCTGAAGCATTTTTGTGTTCAATTTATTACTAATTTGCTGAAAAAAAATCTCCCTCTAATTTCAATGATTTTTTTCCTGCCTTTATTCTAAAACTTTGTGACACTTTCCTACTTCTAGTTTTGTTTTTGTTTGTTTGTTTGGTTGGTTGGTTGGTTGGTTTTTTTTTTTTTTTTTTTGAGTAATTGTGTGATCATAACCATCACTTCTAATCTGTTCATTGAGAAATCTGGATCTGCAGACTTGAGCTGCAGAATTTCTCCCCTTCTTAAAAATCAGTCTTTTAGGCCAGTTAGCCTAAGAGCTGAGAGAAATTACAGTATTTTTCAATCAATGATTTCTGCTGTATAGTAGCATTTTCATTTACTAAAAGTACATTAAAAACAAACGAATACAGCTTTGTTTCTTGACAAATCAATGAATTAAACAACCTCATGACTCAAAATCAGAAGAAGGGGGAAACTGGGTATGGTGGCACTCATCTTGAATTCCCTGGCACTTGGAGTCAGAGGTAAGCAGATACTTGAGTTCAAGGCAAGGAAGTCCTGCATAGAGAGTTCCAGGGCATCCAGGGCTTTAGTGAGACTCATTCTCAAAAAGAAAATAAAAGTGGAGAAAAAGAATGTGATGCACATTATATTGATTTTGGGCTCCTCATCTGATTTTTTATTAATCTTTCCATCTAAGACATATCACAGGACTTTATTTCTCTGACTGACATCTTCTAAGAACTTGTCCAATACTACAACAATTTAGTTGATATAGTTGATGATACAGAAATACAGTGTTTCTTAAAGCTTCTGCCCTCAGTTCTTAAAACATATCTTGTACTGAGAATCTTAGCCTTAAATACAATTACAAATAGAAATTGTACACTTCAGTGACATGTAAATTGTTCCTAGGAAACACTTTGATGAAGTTCTAACTACTTTATCACTTAGTAGGACTGATTTATATTTATTGTAAATTTCTCTAATAATTACTTTGTGTAGAAAGAAACCTGCCCCTGACTCCAGTTTAAATGCTGTTGACCTCATGCTAGACTTCATTAGAAGAAACTTACTGTGTCCTGCCTTAGAGCCAATGGATTGAGAAGAACTTTAAACCTGATCTGCTTCTTCCTTCTCATTCAGAAAGACAAATGCTATCCTTCCTACTTCCTTCAACTCTCCCCCCCCCAGAGAACTAGGAAAAATAAAATGGATTCAAATCATTCTTATTATTTCCTTCTCCTGGAAGCTTATTGATGAAACATTCCATTATCTTCCTAAAATCTCTTGCTGCCTCAGAGCTTATTAGATGTGTGTTGGGGTTCCTATGAAAACTACACCTTTTAAATCAAAACATGGTATTTAATTTCTTATTAGGAACCCTTGTCTCCTTTCCTAAGAGGAGGTCACTTCTTCCCAGGAAACAATGTAATTTATGAAAAAACAATAAGAAAAGTGGAGAAGCTAAATACAGATCAGGTAAGTTTTTTACAAGTACAGATTTTTAATTATGAATATTTTAATAGAACTAAAATAGTAACTCAATTATCAAGTACCAGGCAAGACTAATGTGAGTTGTACTGTGTCATCATGTCTATGGGTTTTCATGCTTTCTTTAATATTTTTATATTTATTTTACTGTGAAGCACATTTTACTGAAAGGGAATATGGAGTCATAGAAAAGTTAATGGTAGAAACTTACTTAATATATGTTATATATTTTCTTTTAAACTGATTTATAAAAAATAATATTAAAGGCTATAATGTCTTAATTATGTTAATGTTCTCAGACTTAAATGAACAGTATGCATTAACAATAGGTAAAATATTCTGAAAGGTAAAGAAAACTGAAGCTTTAGCATTTTAGTTAGGTGCTTCAAAGAGAAAGAATTATATTGTCTCACAATTTTATAAAGCAAAAATAAAAAACTGCTGTGTAGAACAAGACCACCATACTTCTAGAATTCTCAGGGAAGGAATCCTTTTCATTGTCAGCTTAATTTGTGGAAGTCTCAAGCATTCTTTTGATTGTGTCATTACATTCCAACTCCCCTGTTATCACGTGGTACCCTACATATGCATCTTCATATCAACATCCCTCTCTGCATGGCTGTCTCTGTGTGAAATTTCTCATTTTTTATAAGGACATTGGTCATATTGGATTGGATCCCACCCTATTAAATTGATCCCACTCCAAATTGTTTCTATCTGAAAAGACCATATTTTAAAGAAAAGCAAATGTTGTATTACTGAGACTTAGAACATCACTATGAATTTGAAGTATGGGTAACAATTCTGTGCATAATAGGCAGTTAAATATTATAAAATCAGTTTGGATAACAAAATTATTTTATCATTTATAAATGAAACACTGCAAATGCATTGGATTTTGTTTTAAAACTTCTTGGCATGAGAGTATGCTCTATTTTTATAAGTACTTATTGGCAGTTGTTTGTAGACTTGTAGGGAATAACATGTTATTCCTTCTTTTATGCCTAGTAAAAATGAAATTACATAAATTTTCAGAATTATAACCATCAAAATGCCTACTTTTGGTTTGCTTGTTAAACCGAATAGTGTCTGAAGATCTGAGGCATTAAACACAAGTGTTCCAGAAAAAGAGCCCAACGTTATTATATCAAGTAGAAAAACTTCACTGGATGTTTCTGATCTTCCAAGTGATACTTTCTAAAGCTATCAAATTACATTTATATTTATTCAGCATAGCTATCAAAAATGATGGTTCACACATTTTAAGTAGTAAGGAGTATTTAGGGGTACATCATTTAATGCTGCTTTCAGGTTACTGTTTTAATGAGAATGAATAGCTTTTCCATTTTATAGCCTCTAGAATATAATCCTCATGCTCCCAGACTGATAGCTGAGAATCCAGCATGGGACTGACTCAGACCTAGAAGGCCTGAGAAGTCTAAGGGACCTCAGACAGTGGAACCAGGATGTATTCCTGGTGCACAGAAGGACTTTGGGGGCAAATCCCCCATGGAGGGATACTCCCTTAACCTAGAGACAGGAGAGAAGTCCTAGTCCCTACTACAAATGGCAGATTTAGATGACCCCTCCTGGAGGGCATCACCCTACATGTGGAGCGTGGAGGGAAGGGTGGTCAAGGTGCATGTGACGGTAGGAGAGAGGGAAGGGAAAGGGAGGGAGGGATGGAGGGAGAGGGAACTGGGATCGATATGTAAAATAAAAATAAAAAATAAATTAATAAAAAAATATAATCTTCATGTCTTAGCACTCATACAGCTGAAGCAAGAAAGAGAATTTTAAGAACAGAGCTTTTGCTTATTCTTGATATCATAATTTAATAATTTTACTGATTTGTGAGTTTTATAACTGCTACACAAACTGTCCAGTTATAATTACCTGTGCAAGTGGAACAAAGATAATTCGTTGTTTTGTTGTTTCCTCGGTGATAGGGGCTATACTATGTCATGCTAGACAAAGGTAAGGCCCAAAGGAAGCAATTTGCTGGCCCTAGTAACTGACCAAATACAACTAGTACTGAAATTAGACTTATCCAAGAAAAAAAGAGGCCTTTGTAGTAAAACGTTCGTAAAGTAGTGCCAGTTGTAAGATAATTGTATTATGACTCTTTCCCTCTCTATCTAAAGAAGTGACCTCTGATAGATCATAATTGTTTGATATTTTCTGCTTTAAAGTTTAGATTATGATATACGTCAAAACATGATCCCCATATGAATATTTTCCATTAAAACAATAACTTTGGTAGTTGAATATAAGAAGTGGGGCTGTAAAGCACTTGAGTATATGAATCTCTGGCTTCCATCTTAACACCAAGACTGAAAATAGTAAAGATACTTCTTTAAAGTCTGAACACTACATGGCGACATCTTATAACATGAAACTACAGATAATATATTTATCTGTCACATTTGTAGCAAAGGTTATTAAAACATGTAGTTAGTTTTCTAAAATGTAAAGATCTCAGTGTTATCATCTTTGTAAAATGAGTCTAGAGAAAGGAATGCCAAGAACTGTTTCTATGACCTTCATATATTTACCGAGGTAGTTGCTATTCATAATATATGCTTCCTCATGTATTTTTCTTTATTTCAAAATAACTTATGAACCTAAAAAGCAATTCATATAGAGTAAGCAGTTTCAGAGTATAAAAAGAATATTAAAACAATGCTAATAATATTACTGACAAATGACTTCTCTAGCTGGGTTTTCATGTGTCTAGTTTTTGTTTTGATTTGTTTTGTTTTGTTTCTTCAAATAACCAGTCTTGGAAGTTTATCACTCTATTCATATGCAAGATACATATAATATCTGTGGATTATTTTATATGTTAAAGCAGAGAAAAAACACTTGGATGAAACAAGAGTCTAAACTGTTGGATCACATTACTTTTCAATAAAAGTCAAAATTTTATTTTCAAAAAGAAAATTTACACCGAACTTAAATTTTCAAACTTGACTATATTTGAGTGACTGTAACATTATGACCAAAAACATGAGTGATCTTTCTTGAAAAGCAGACTTTTTGCAGGCTCCTTTCAAAGCAGAATAATAACAACATACTATAGGCATGTTCAAATATACCTGAAGTAAACACACGCGATATATGTAAATATTAGTTTCTTTACTGTACTTCTAAGAAAAAGTCATGACATAAACAAGCAGGTGCATTGTGTTTAAAAGCAAATTCCAGATTTTCTCAGAGTTGATATAAACAAAGCCCCACCCTTAGAGTCTGAGGTACAAGTCATGAATTCCAGTCACATCTTGTCATTAATTAGTTTTGTCACTAGAAATACATCATCTTAATTTTGTCATCATTGGGAGAGTACTATTACTATGTTCAAATTCAATGAAATAGATGATAATAAAATTGAATTATGGTATCAACACTGATATAATAATTGTGATACACATTTATCCCTCACTTAGTTTTTAGTACAAAATTTACAGACAAATCATTTACTCCACACAGCAAGTCGATGAAAGCAATATTTGAGTAAGAGTATCTGGTAGATGAAAGCAAGATCTTACATTTTCCAGATTAAAATCACCAATCAGTGGTTTTCAGTGTTTGAAAAAAAAAACTCTTCTCAATTTTCGTAAGTATAAGGTCATTGCTTCCTCAATAAGGAGACAAGTATCCTTCCTGATATTGAAAATCACTCTATTGCATTATTTCCTAATTTAAAATTCTTTCACATGTTCAGCATCATATGATTATTATGTAATTAGGTGTTGCAGTACCTGTTGAATCATCAAAGAAAGTTTAATCAATATTCATAATAATTTTAGGATTAAGTACAACTAGAATATTTAATTAGACATTTGTAATTCTATGGCATACCTAGGTAAGTAATTTGATAGTCATGACTACTGAACAAATAAAAGCATAATTCAATAAAAATTTCTCAATGTATAAATTAAATAAATATCAATGCATATTACACATATTTAATTATTTTATGAAAGACACATTGTGGTTTTCAAATTTGTTTTAAAATTTTTATTGATTCATAGTAGTTCTGATTTTAGGTGGCTATTTTTGATATGTGTTTTAGGAATGTTGTCCTCAAATACAATGCCATCATCATGTCATCCAGCAACCCCAGATCATCCATTCTCCACATTGTCAACAGTCTCATTCTAGCCATCAAATCCAGTATATAACAGAAAATGAGTCAAATATTGGGCATGAACACTGTCATGGTGGGCAAAGCCAGATACATGAACAGGTAAGATCAATAAGCTGAATGCTTAGCAAAGTTTGTGAACATTTCTTAGAGTAGTATTCTAACACTCATATTAAATTTCCATTCAAACATTGAGGAATTATGCCAGTGGTGGAATTATGCCATTAATTTCCTTGTCCCTTCACATCCATCCTCTGCCATTGCAACCCCCCAATAAAAGAAAATTTAAGAGAAAAAAGGAAAAAGAGAGAAAAAATCTTGTCAGTGTGACACTCTGAGTCCCACCATGAACTCCCTTGTCCATAGAGCTTTACTTGCAAGTGTTTGTTGCGAAGAGTCATTGGTCTTGTTTGAGGCCTCTGGTTGGGCCCTCACTGAGACTTTTCTTGGATATCCAGTTGTTACCCTGTTCTGTGGAGATCCTGCAGCTTTGGGTATGGGTCAGACCCCTTCATATGTTCCAGCAGACCATAGATGGGGTGGATGTTGGGGTAGCCTAAGACATAACCCTGATTCTATACCTAGCAGCAGTCAGTTCTCCCTTGTTCTCACCACTAGATGAGCTCTCCAAAATTTCCCTGGCTAATTCACGCCTGGTATTAGTTTGTACAACATTTTGAAAACAACTATCCAGAATCCTCTCAACAGACAAAATCATTCATGTTCATAAACTAAATGTATGAAGTTATGACTTGATTCATGAATATTTAATTGTAACTTATAACTGATCCTTAGAAATGAAACCAAACAGTTGTTCAGTGTTACACATTTTCATGAGATATAATATTCAAATGAACAAGGAGTTGCAAATGTTATCATCTGAGATGATTGTTAATGATATCATTTCACAAGATGGTAATTAGTTAATTAGTTGCTGTATATATTGTTTGAGAATACATTATTCTATTTCAAGTCAAAATATACTTATACTTTATTGTGTATTATAAGAAAATAGAAACCAAAACTTAGTTGCCAAGGAGAAACCTCCCTGGATACAATCTTGAGTGATTAATTTATGTTGTGAAGACTTTGGAGTCTTCTAAACATCTGCTGCACAAGTGATAATAGGAAAAAAAAAGATTTTCTTCGATCTGGTAAAAACTAATGATAATGACAGAAATAATGACAAGGTAACTGTGCTTACTCCAATTTCAAATTGACCTCTCTTATAGACAACTCTTTGGAGAAGGTAAAAGAAAAAGAAAGGAAATCATTAAAAGGAAATTAAAAAGAAAAGTAGGTTCCAATACAGGAATTAGAATAGTTTTTATATTAAATACACATGGGATTATTTCTGATACTTAGAATTGCACACTTGGGTCATATTGTTAAAACATATGACTAGAAATAATTTAAAAGTCATGTTTTTCCTATATAAAACAGCCTAAAATTATCTTTCCTCTGACTGTCTGCATGGAAACATTAGCCTCTATAGTAGTGCATGAAATTTCTTACATGGATTCGTGATGATAAAAGTAGCCATGTTATTAGATCAAATAATTTGAAATTATTATTTTATAGGTCATAATTGATCATATAGAAATACTTCTGCACATTTCAGTTTAATCATTAATTTTGCTTCGCCTCGGTTTCCTCTAATAGAGGAAAGTGGAAGCATCTAAAATGTAATGTAAACCAAAATTCTGGCATCTTCCTTAAGACAGAACAAACGTTTGGGGGAGGAAAAAAAATCAATTTCAACTGGGAGATCAAGAGTGTTTTCAGGAAGTGGGAAATGACTTTGAAAAATGAGCAGTTTTTCCACATTTGATATCATGGTGTTACATGGAGACAATGGCTAAGGAAGAAAAAATCATCTAGATAATATTACATATTTGGAGAAGTATATTTTGTCTCAAAATTTAGATGGGCTGTGGAAATAACTCAGCAGGTGTCTAAAGCATTTCCCATGCAAGCATGAACATCTTAGTTCAGATCCCTAGAACTGTGAAGCCAGGTAATAGTGTGTACATCTGTAATCCCAGTGCTCCTAAGGCAAGACAAGAGGCAGGTAGGAGAATCCCTGGAAGCATGCGGGCCAGGTAGATTGATATATGCACTGGCAAATACTTGATAGCCATTTTTCAAACATGGTGGAATGCAAGATCTTACACTTAGGTTTTCCTCTGATGTATAAGTGTATGCAGTGGCACATATGGGGCACATTTACACACATGAGGACACATGTATCACACACATGCAGACACAGACACACACAGAGTAAAGAAATAATCAAGAGCAAGAATAGTCAGTTGATTGATCTGAATAAAGTGCAAGGTACACAAGAAGGACATACTAGGTTGAAGTGTCAACATGGTTCATTAAAGCTATGTCAGGAAGTCTTAAATGCAGTACTTTAGAAGGTTAACTATGGTAGCTTTGTGCCAAATAGACTAGCATATTGCTAAATATTCTTCTCATAATGATCATATTGGGATGATATTATTATTGTCTTTTGTACACATAAGGAAACTAAAGTTTGAGGAAGTTAAGTTACTTGTATAGACTTATACATTTAGCATGTATTAGATCCAAATTTCATACAAAAGGTAAGAACATTTTGACACTGGAGAGAGATTGGTGATGTAATAATCTAAATCAGCTTCAGGGTAAGAAGTTTCATCTCCAGCACTTTATATTTTAACCTATTTATCTTAATATCAAATATCTCTGTAACATTCTCCTTCATTAAATTTTAATAGTTATATTTACCTCACAAAATTGACAGAAAGTCTAGAAGAAATACATGAAGGAAGATTTCCATAAACTATGAAAACATGTAAAAATGTCATGGAGGAAATTTCTGAAAATAATAAAGCATAATTAGATTAATAACAATAAGACTGGTATAAAGGAAAATTTTTAAAGAAGGAAGCAGGATTATAGGTTTCAAAATTTTGGCTAGAAGCAACAATTTTGTAGTGATATCCATTCCCTCATAGTTAAGCTGATAATATATGTGGCAGGCTGATATTATTATCTACTTAGAAAATAATCATCATATTTATATGACTAATGTATATGCTTCAGCTTCATTATTTACACTTGTGATTTCAATGTACCTTTGTGAAATTATGTTTATGTTTTCTTATATAAAGTTTTACTGTCTGATTGGTACTTTATGAGGATAACAATGAGGTGTACAAAGAACATGGACAAAGGAAGGCCTTGGTATTCACAAGTCCCCTACAGATGTGACATGTAGTTGGAAAAATCTGAAAACATTGCAGACCGGATGCAAATTGAACTCTTTAAAAACTGAGTCGGGGGAAAAATAGAGGAGAGCAAGAAAGGAGATACCTTAAAAAAAGGGAACCATACAGGTTTAAAGTGAAATATAGCACTAGGGAAATGTACAGAGATACACTAGGATGACCCCAACTAAGAATCTAAGCAATAGGGGAGAGGCTACCTTAAATGCCCTTCCCCTATAATGAGATTGATGACTACCTTATATGTCATCCTGGAGCCTTCACTAAGTAATTGATCAAAACAGAAGAAGAGACCCACAGCTAAGCACTGAGATGAATTCCTCAAATCCAGTTGTAGAGAGAGGAAGAAGTGATGAGAAATGCTGCTGGGGAAACCCAAAGAAACAGCTGATCTGAACAAGGGGGAGCTCATGACCCCCAGACTAACAGCTGGTAAACCAATATAGGACTAAACCAGGCCCCCTGTAATTGGGTGTCAGGGGGCCTGGGCAGTCTATGGGGCCCATGGTAATGGAACAGCATTTATACCTAGTGTACAAATGGACATTGGGAGCCCATTCCCCATAGAGGGATACCCTCTCAGCCTAGACACAGGGGAGGCCCCAAATGATGTGACAGACTTTGATGATCCCCCATAGAAGGCCTCACACACATGAGCACACATATGTATCACACACATACAGACACACACAGAGTAAAGAAACAATCGAGGGAGAGAATAGTCAGTTGTTTGATCTGAATGAAAGGAAGGTGCACAACATGGAGACATACTAGGTTGAAGTGTTAACATGGTTCATTAAGATTGAGTGAGGAAGTCCTAAAAGTAGTATAAAATGAATGTATATTGTCAACATAACTAGCATTGTAGAACATTCACCCTATCTTTTCTTCTTCCTTTTTTTCTTTTAACATTTATGTATGTATTTACTTATTTGTAGAGACACATGCCACAGGAACACACATGGAGGTCAGAGGACAGTTCTTAAGAATTTATTCTCTTGTGCAACCATGTGGGTCATGGGGATTGTATCTAGGCTACTGGGCTTGGAGGCAAATACCTTTACCCACTGAATGATCTCAGTGGCTCTGATTTCTTTCTTTGTTTTAACAGAGTATTTCTGATTTTTAATTTGAGACATCTGAGTCATCTATTCCAGACTTTTCAAAACTGGAATCTACATTCCTTTAAGGAAATCAGATTTATTAAGGAAAATAGAGAGCTCTCATGAAGAAGAGTGGTCCCCAAAGAATGTCTATGGCCTATGAATATTATACAACTATGATGAAAATATACTGTGGTTTGTGTCCAGCATTTATTTTTTGCTGAACTGTGTTTCATAAACTGATTTTCTTAATACAGATGGGGTTGTGAGTGCCTGTCCTTTGCTTGATTTCTGGTCCTTCCATTTGTCTCTGTATGCATGGACTTTTAGGGTATTCATTCAGCAGAAAGGCTGAAAAAGAAGTATCAACGTTCAAATTTGAACTACTTATTTCTTCATTCCATGTTCAAAATAAAGACACTTTAGAGTATGACCTAAGCTGTTGCTCTCCAGGCAGTGAATCTTTGGATGATAGACAAGGTGGCCAACAGTATCAGAAAGATTAATAGCAAAGAAATGAGGCCAATAAAATATGTCTTGAGTTAGGACAGTAGTCATAATACTTTGTATCAGAGAATTTAAATATTTTTCATGTCTCTTAATTTTTTTTCAATTTTCTGCTAGCTACTTTTCCATATTTGATTGACTAGATATTCAATCCCAATAAAAAGTGAAAAATTTAGATAAAGAATGTAAAGGACCTTGGATTGAACAGTTTCATTTAGTCTAATTTTAATATATACTAATAAATCAAATCAAATGGACTTTCATTTAAGTGATAATAGTAATTCTTCTATACTCAGCATAATTGAAATAATTCACATTTTATTTACTTACAATAGGTAGATAGGAAAGAAATAAGGTGGACTGGAGAGATGGCTCAAAAGTTAAGAACATGGACTGCTCTTGTAGAGGACCTAAGTTTGATTCCCATCATCTGTGTTAGGTAGCTCACAACTCAGGGCCTGTAACTCCAGCTCAAGTGATTTGACAATGTTTTTGACCTTCAAAGGCATATACAAACCCACTCATACACACACACACAAATTATAAAATTAAGAAAAATGAAATGTGGTGATAATTAGAAACTGATATATTTATTTATTGTACTGTTTTATTTAAGCAATTATATTCAAGAATTGAATGTTACTCCAGAGGGGATGGAAAACACTAAACACAGCAGGACTGACACACATATGAACTCACAGAGAAAGTGGCAGCATGCACAGGGCCTGCATATTTTTACGCCAGGTGGGATCTCAGTGCTCAGAGAAGACATGGACACAAGCCACAATTCCTAACCCAGAAGCTGTGTCTGGTTAATAACCACTTGCAAATCAAAAGAATCAGTTTTCTCAAAGGGAGTCCCAATGGGGATACAAACCTTTCTTAACTCTAGGCCCCATGCCCAGCAGTAGATGGCCAACACAAAATGTACTCAATAGCATCTTTGGAGTTTCTTTGTCTCCTAAGATTTTTGACAGGTCATTTTCTTTTATTTCTTCATTTTTAAACTAAAGACTCCTTTGAGTATATGTTATTGCTTCTTCTTGTTTGTTCTTAGGGGGTTTCCCATGTGTTTTTTTTGCATCTATATGTATATTTTAAGCTTTTTGAAAGCTTTTTAACTTCAGTTTTGTCCTATTCCAGTTTGATAGAATTCATTTTATCTTATTTTATTTCATTGTTATTTGCTAGATGCCTGTTTGTTTTCTAAGGAGAGACAAAAAGAGTGTCTATCCCAATGGGGGAAAACATGAAGGAAATCTGAGAAGAATTGGAGAAGGGACAACTGTAATCAGAATATATTGTATAAACAATACCTATTTTCAATAAAATAAAGAAAAAATAACATTACTCAAGTTTTGTATTCACTAGACCACTTAGAATTGGATGAAATGAAATTGAAAATACTATGCTGAGTTTCTTTTTTCTTTTTTTTTTTTTGAGTTTCTTTATGATTCCTCCCCTCCTGAAAATATACACATCTGATATATAGAAAATTCAGTGGTTTAATTCATGTGATTTTAATAGATTCTTTATTCTTTAAAATTTCATATCAGTATATCTTTCAACTTAGAAAAACAATATTGTTTATAATTGTAATTGATATTACTTCAGGTGATCATTCAGGATGATGGTCCTGAGAAATTGGATCCCAAATATTTTGGAGAGTTGCTTGCTGACCTAAGCCGGAAGAATACAGACCTTTATCATTGCTTATTAGAACATTTGGAGAGAATTGGAGGAAGGTACTTTTTTCTCTTGATGTTGCAGTTGTCAAATATTTTAGTACATTTGTTTATAAGCAACATTTTGTTCATAAGCACTTACATGAAGGATAAAGGTAGGGACTGATGTACTAAAACTCGTTTACCTTAAAATATTATTTCTGTCTTGCTGTCATAACATATATAACTGTTTTTCTGTTTGTTTGACATGTTCACCATACATGTTTATACCTCATTCTTCTACTGTGTGCAGAGGAAGCAATTAGACAAAGATAATTATCAGTCTGTTTCTCTTGATGATTCTGTAACTGTAATCTTCCAAGTCTTCACAATTCCTCCAGGAGCATATACCAGACTACTATAATCACTGGAAATACCATAAGAATTGCCTTCTTAATTTGGTCCCCAAAACACTCTTTCAACCTTTCTCTCCAAACACTCATTTTGTTGCTTGAAATTTTATTATCAAACTAGAATTTTGATCATTTTGCTTTGTTTGGTGGAGATTCAAATATTGTTCTCACCCCATTATCTTCCTAGTACACATAGATTAAATTAATTGACCTTATCTTGAAATGTGTTTTTATTAAAAAAGGAATGAATAACATGAAAACGGTTATAGAGGGAAACTAGACTCAAAATTGGAAGTGAGAACCAGAGGGAGAAAAAGGAGGTAGAAGAAGAGAAAACCCAAGAGCCATTTGCTGTCCAGCGCTTTCATATCTACCCTCAGATGGGCTGGTGAAAATGGATGATGTACTAATTCTTCATAATTTATTTATTTTTTTACTTAGATACTACTTAGTTTTAGTAGGTTAGCTAATTTAAGTGAAAGTTCCACTTTTTTGATATTTAAAAATATTTATTTGGAATTTTAACTTAAACCAGTACTATTATAATATATAAAATATAAAACAAGTAGAACAGGCATATTTATATATGATTACTGAATCCGTTTCTCATAAAGTTTTTTTTATTGTTATTCTTACAGCAAACAAGACTTTGAGTCTCCAGATGCAGTAAGTGCAAAAAACATTTAATAAACAACAAAGTACATTGTGATTGTGATACCAATAATATTCTTTTATTTAGTATATTTATTAGACTGAAAACACAGGTTAGTAAAATAGTGTTTATATCTTTGTAATGACTACAAATATAATAATCAAAAGAATAGTTTTATGATTATTAGTAGGATTTAAGTTGTCACTGTTAAATGTATAATTAAAATTTATCTGATCACAAAACTGCTTTTAAAAAACAATATATACAATAAAAATCAATATCTTCCTCCTGGATGGAGAGGGCACTGGGATTGGTATATAAAGTAAGATTGTTTTTAATTTAAACAAAAAATTTAAAAAATCAATTTCTTCTACTATGCTTCACATAGTGTGTGGCATAAACTTTAAGTGGAAAACATTTCAGTATTAATTTCATTACATTTGTAATTTTGTAAGAAAATTCAAATAGTTTTTATTATAATAAAAATAACAATCACCTCTTGTGCATTTTTTTAAAAATATATTATTGTTTTCAATGTATCACTATTCTACATTCACTAAAGTAATTCTGTAAATCTTAAATTGCTTTTGAAAAGTACTTATTTTAGCTTCTCTCTCAAATTTAGTTGAAGCTTACAAGTGTTGCTGTGGCAACAACATAATCTCTCAAAAGTCACCGTAGCCTTGAGCAAAATTTCTTTAAATCCTATGCTACCTATAATTTTATTTCACAGTTTTCATAATTTAAAAATTAAGCTTCTCAAATGTATCTGTCATCAAACAAAATTATTTTTGGAGAATACAGTGATGATATTTTTAGTCAATTTGAATTTTTTATATCATTATTATTACTCAATAATCATTATTTGCTGTAATGAGACAGGATCTGGCTATATATCATGGCCTGGCCTTGAACTTATTATGTAGCACAAGCTAGCCTTGTTCCTCTTGCTTCAGTCACTTGGGTCCTTCGAGTATTGGCATGTACCACCACACATAGAAAAGAAACCATTTGGTTTAAATTGCTTTTTTCCCTACCTGTTTGGTTTGGGGCTTCAAAGCCAGGGCCTTACAATGTTATCCAAGCACTATGCCACTGAGCCCTTGCCCTAAAATATTTTAAAAACAGAAATAGGATGTTTGGCTGGTTGCCCAAATCTCTGGAATTTAGTATTATTTCCAAGTCTGTGTAATATAATTGAGTATTTAAAATGAAAATTGGTAAAACTGTAAATGGTATTCATAGAAACTATTCTTTGAAAACTAATCTTCTGCTATCCTCCCAAAGATGCTTTTTCGCTCAAAAGCCTAGGAACTGTGGCCCATAAGATTAAAATATTGATACTTTCAATGGATAAATTCCATTTTCTTACAGTCAGAAGACATTGAGTCATTGATTCCTAAGGGGCTGTCAGAGTTTACAAAACAGCAAATTCGTTATATCCTGCAGGTAAGATGGGATCAGTGTTCAATTTTGATATCATAGCTTTTGCTTCATCTTATTATATTTTACTTTGTCATGTTGTGTTAAGTCTAAGAAATCTGTCCTTTTCTAACATAAAATAAAAAGGGAGTGGTTCCGGAAGGGAGTGGAAGGAAGTCTTGAAACCTGGGAGAAGCAGATTGAGGAGAAAGTATATGGACACATTGTGTGAGAAAAGAATCTATTTTCAATTTAAAAAAGAAATTAATAATAATAACAATAAACTTCAGATCAACTTGTATTAATTTAAATTTTTCCTTAAAAAACTTAGTGTGTATATGTGTCTATTAAGCAATCAACTCTAGGAAACTGATACAAACCATGATTCAGCAGTTGACTATATTTTAATTAGATAGTATCTATCACATTATAGCTTACTCAGATCAACAAGACTATGATTTCTAACATTCAGCAAATCAATCTAGAAATATTACCTTCTGTAAATGGTTCTTATTCACTCTTCCATGCCTTAGTACAATATGATTCTAAACCGTAGTCTGTCCCTTCTCTTCCTTGCACCTCTCTAATAATACTCTACTTTCCCCCCATACCACTCCAGTACTGGCAGTAAGTGATGGAAAAGTATTGCCTTGCCTTTTCTGTATTGTGTAGGAATTGAATCTATTGGAGCAGGAAATGCTCCAGTAATGAAGGGGAATCTACAAATCAAGAGAGAAGCTAAGGAACTATGTCTGAAAGTAGCATAAAAATGCTAACCAGGACACAGAGGAAAAGAAAGCCTTAAATATGTCTGTAGCAAAAGGAAACTAATCTAGATATTATGGAAATCACTATGGAGGGTCCTCAAAACAACTAATATCTACTCTTATAGTTAGGGTTTCTATTACTGTGATAAGTGTTTATTTCACCCTCTACTTCCAAGTTATAGTCCATCAGTATCGGAAGTCAGGGCAGGTATTAAAGCTGAGGCCATGGAGGAATGCTGCTATTGACTTTCTCCCTGGCTTGCTAAGTCTACTTTCTTACACGACTCACAATCACCTCCCCAAGGGTGGCTCTGCCCACAGAGACCTGGTTCCTCTCACATAAATAATCAGTCAGGATAGTATCCCACAGACATTCTTTGTTCTTTGTTCTGCTTCTTTATGAAATACATGGCATTTTAGAATTCCATTTTGATTTGTAGTTATTGTTTTGGGGCACATATTTTTGAATGGTTTCTCTCATTGTCAAATTATATATTCATGACTTAATTCAGCAGGTTGATTTGAGCATTTTTTCCAATTTTAAAAAGCTGTAGAAAGCTTTAGAGTTCTATGTCTCATTATCCTATATTTAAAATATTATTCTGAAACATTTATTCTCCTTTAAGTAAACAACAGATTAGCACATTGGTATTATAATTTTTGTTTCAGCTACCAAACATAAATGAGAAGGCTCAACATGTTTATAGCCTATCATGTTTACCCATATGATTTTTTCCTTCTTAATGTCCAACATTTCTTGATTTAGAATTTTATTCTATTTAGAGAAATTCCTTTAGCTAGTCTTTTCAAGGAAGTCTAATAGTGACTTATTATTTCCATTTTCATAGGCCTGAAAATATGATTTCTTTTCTTCATTTGAAAAGGAGCTCAATTTCATTTGATTTAAAATTTATAATTGATATTTCTGCGTTTGGAGCATTTGGAAACAAATTATTGTATCACTTTTGCCTGTCTCTATGATTTCTAGGAGAAATCTACTACTGTTTTGTCTGGTTTTCCTAGTAACTAGGGTTACTCTTCTGCCTTTCAAAACACCTCTGTGTTCTCTCTCTGTCTCTGTGTCTCTGTCTCTGTGTCTCTCTCTCTCTCTCTCTCTCTCTCTCTCTCTCTCTCTCTGCATTCCTGGCTTAATTTATAGAAGAATCTGACTCTTTCTTTTCCAATTCTAACTGTTCTTTGTAACTTGATATTAGCATTTATCGATTGATTTTTCTTATCAACTTGAGACTTTTTTGTCTTTCAATGTTTAGTGAGTCTAGACAGAAACCTGAACATTTTGTTGCTGTGTTATGAAACTGGGCCTTATTCAAACATTTTGTTTTAGAAGATCAACTCTACATAAAAAGATCAGAGGAAGTAGGACAGTTTTTACTACTGCTAACTGGAAGACAATGTTTTCCTCATTGGCCTGTCTACATATGATAGGATGGAAGGTTTTATAGTATTAAGAATACAAGAGAGCTTGGGATATAATTTTTGTGCTTTTAGGATGAAAGTCTCATCTTTTTTACATGAACCTAGTAAATAGTATTGGGGTATTGCTTTAAATCCTTAGCATGGCAGAATTCTGGGATCATTTTTTACCCTCTTATCATTAGGTGATTACTGTCACAATTTCTCCAACCCAACTTGATGTGTGTTTGGTTAGAGTCAAATTGTTATTGTCTAAATGTTTTGTTTGCTTATTTTTCATTGTTAGTCTGTTCCTTTCATGGTCATAGCTAGAGACAAAGTTTTTCATCATTTTGAGGTTTCAATATTGTTTTATATATAGCTTGTGATTTTGAGTCACACTTAAGAGGAACATCAGGAAAATTATTTCTCTTCCCTCTGTGAAGAAGCTGAAGTTCCCCTTTAAATCTTTCCCATTAAACAAGTGATAATGATTTATTGTGTTTTCTCTCCTTTGAAATTAGTCATTTCCATCTATATTTCAACACTAAAGTTTATTAGTATTTTGTGAGCATGTTACATTAGAAATATTGACAAAGGCATAGAATTTCGCATGCATTTCTACAACTTCAGAATTTATTATTAATGAATTCATAAGCTATGTCAATATGTTGGCTGTATGTACATCAACAATTACCCCAATTGTATTTGATATTATGGCCACTGGAAATGACAAGTACTTTTCCTCAAATCTTAGCTACTATTATTAATATTCATTATGCATTTCATGTTACAAATGACATACAGGATACAGAAATGCTAAGAAACCATTAAAGAGTCAATGAGATTCAAAATTTTCCTAAAGGATTGAGCAGTACACTCATACAAATGCAACGAGAGCCATTGGAGGTAGTTAGATATTAAGGAATCCTATCCTGAAGGAGTTTTGCAAGACAAAATCTCAAGGTGACATGTTTCAAGGGTAGTCCATATGAGTTATTTCCATCTAACTTCATTTCCAGTAAGTCATGTCAAGAAGATACAGCCATCATGAGCTATAGTTCAGATGCATGAGACACAAGGTCTGATGTATGTAGATAAGTCTCCACATATCAATGTTAGGTTTACCTCATTTCATATGAGTGTTTCATCAGTTGTTTGTCAGGTGTGTAAGATAGACTTTTGGACCTGGCATTTTGTTTCATATGGTTTTGATATGCCCATATTCCTGTGTGATTTTCATTTAATTTAATTTTAGAAGTTCATAGGTGGTAATATTTATTTTGTCTAAACTGATGATTTACTTTTCACTCTGTGCCTCATGGTTCTTACTGGGTTATTCACTTGCAACAAACAGAACAGGGAGTAATTCTAACTCAGGATTTGTATTCAAAATTCTGAAGTCTAGTTCGGTTCCCTAGTCAGTCTCAAAGCTCTGTGTGATTTTTGAGGGATGGGGCAAGTATCACTTTTTGCCATAGCAGAGTACCAGTTTTTTATGTCCCATCACTCACATAAAGTTAACAGCATTCAGTAAATCCACTTTCAGGAGATGTGATGCCTCATCTTGCTTCCCCGGGCATCAGGCACTCACATCATGCATATGTATATATATGCAGGCAAAGCATGATCACATGTTTTTAAGAAATGTAGTGTGAGGTATCTTACATTTGAAAATGTGGCAAATAGCCTTTGGGAGGAAATCGAATCACTCAAGTCAGGGTACTACCTGAAAGCACCAAATGCAACAGCTTAGACCAGACCACACTGTACTCCACATAATACTTTAGTCTTCCTTTCTGAGGGCAGAATCCATGCACTTCACATTACACGTAGGAAAGCTCATTTTATGACTTGAAAATTAGTTGCCTCATCTCTTCTCTAGTCATTTAAACAAAGAATGAAAATAAAAGCAAAGTTTGTTACTGAAATTGTTCTGTGTGAAGCGGAAGATACTTTCTTCATACAAAAGAAAAGAAAGAAAAACAGAAAATGTCTTCCAAAGGCATAGTTGAAATCTTTTGAGGAATGTATCTTCATCTGCTTAAGGGTGTTATTCAGAAAGATATTTTTTGTCTGTAATTAAATTAAGTGCCAAGAGTAAAGGAGCATGGGAGGGCTTATAGTGAGTGTACATGAGGATGGGAGACTGGTGGGAGAAAAATGAAGGAGAAAAGTGATGTAATTGTATTTTAATAAAAACTATGTATAACATTCCGGGTTTGGTGACACAGGCCTTTAATCCCAGAATTTGGGAAGCAGAAGCTAGGGGCTCTCTATAAATTAAAGGCCAGCCAGCTCCATATGGAAAACAAGTTCCAAGACAGTCAGGACTACACAGTGAGCAATTATCTCAAAAATGTATTAAAAATAAAAGTTTTTAGCCAGACAGTAGTGATGCATGCTTTTAATCCTAGCCCTTGGGAGGCAGAGGCGGGCAGATCTCTCTGAGTTTGAGGTCAGCTTGGTTTATAGCGTGAGTTCCAGGACAGCTAGGGCTGTTACACAGAGAAACCCTGTCTTAAAAAAAAGAACAAAAAAACCCTAATAAATAAACAAACAATAAATAATTTTAAAAGTGTTTTGTAGGAACAGAAAAAAATATGTTTGCTTGCATTGCCTATTTTGAAATATTAGTAAAATAAACCCACAACTGTTTTCTTCCCCAGATGAGGGGTATGTCTGATAAGTCACTGAGACTAGTACTGTCCACATTTAGTAACATACGGGAAGAACTTGGACATCTTCAACATGACTTGACGGTAAGATTTATTTTGATATTTCTTTCCAAAGTGTTTCTGATTGTTAGCTTCCTAATACAAATAAAAATATTCAATATAATTTTAAAATGTGTTGCAACATAACAATATTACACCTACCTAGACATAAATTATTTTGTGAAACAGCTAATTAGCATTGAAAGGTGATTTTAAAAAAAATGCCCATGAGTGCATGAATGTATGTTGACATGCATTAACAATTTAATTTACCACTAAAACAATTTAATTCTTAAAGCCAAAGAGTCACCTACAAAATTAGAACAACTGTAGTCACTTAATAAAAATTTCCTTCTTAACTGTAATATTAAATCATATAATGAATTTCTCTTTCAATAAAACAACTTGAAAACACCTTCCTCCCAATATTTAACCTTTCTAGTTTTTCATTGTAATCAGTATTCTTGGTGCTGTCAGGTAGAAAAATTCTGAATGCTCTCTTAACAGGGGTAAACACTTTGAGGACTTTGGAGTGTGTGTGTGTGTGTGTGTGTGTGTGTGTGTGTGTGTGTGTGTGTGTATCCTCCTAATTTTCTGGTTTGTTTCTGCATTCTCACGAGTATAGTCAGACTTTAATTTGAAAATTCTCCACCTGCTGGGATTAAGAATTCTTTGTAGATTGAAGTAAAATATAAAGATGATTGAGTGCTTTCTGCTTCTTTGTACTTAGCAGTAGCCATTCCATTAAAATATCCTTTTAATACAGGTTTTCAAAGTTTATGCTTTTCTATCTATCTTTTATTTGCTTCACTTTGAAGAATTCTGCTTTGTTATGCAATTACAGATTAAACAAGTTTTATTTAAATTTTACAAAGTAAACAAGACTTTGCCTGTTAATTTTATATAACTCTGAGTCCTAATAAGTAATTTATGCCTTTAGTCACTAGAAAATGACAAGATAAGACTTGAAAAGGACTTGGCATTCAAAGAAAATCAAATAAAGGAGTATGAGGAACTCTTGGCATCAGTGAGAGCAAATAATCGCCAACAGCAAGTAAGTTGATGTCTTTCCTAGGTAATACTATAGATTAATAGTTTTCCATATGCACAGTTACTGATATTGGCATTCTGAGATACAATCCAGACAGAGTTAAAGTGTGATGGGAAAATCTGTTCATTTGAGAATTGAATAGCATTTTGTACTTCCAACAAATAAATGTCCTCTCAGAAAAACGGGCAACCTTAATTGTTGTATATTATATGCAGCACACGGTTCTCTGTATTTTGGAGCAGTAAGAATTGCCACTGAAAATCTAGGTTGACTTATTCATTTAATTTAATGATATGTTGATTGGGACAAAGAAGCTTTTGTAGATCTTGCGTTTTTATACTGAATAAATAAGAGAATGAACTCTATGTATATTCTACATTTGTTTGAGCAGAGATAATTCTAACCAAACTTTCATGATCCCCTAGAGTTTATTTTCTACTTTTTGTCTCATGGCTTTCCGAAAGATTTTATAAAGTGGACATTCTTTTATTTTTTACCACAATCAAGGGCATGATCATTTTAGTGACTGTTAGTATACTATGATATGATCAGACTATCAAGAATCTAATACTAACAGAAACCCACAGAGATAGCTGGCCTGAACAAGGAGGGGCTAAAATGAACCCCCACACTGATAGCTGGAAAACCAGTATTGGACCCAATCAGACCCCCTGAACATGGGTCTCAGTTAGAAGGCCTGGGCAGTCTAAGGGACCTCAGACAGTGGAACCAGGATGTATCCTGGTTTGGGATACTTTGGAAGCACATTCCCCATGAAGGGATAATCTCTTAGCTTAGAGGCAGGAGTGAGGGCCTAGTCCCTACTCCAAATGACTTGACAGATTTTGTTGACCTCGCCTGGAAGGCATCACCCTCCCTGTGAAATGTGTGTGGGGTAAATGGGATAGGAGAGTAGTCAGGGGTCATGGGAGGGAGGGAGAAAGAGAGGGAGAGAGTAAGGGAGAGGGAACTGGGATCAATATGAAAAATAATAAAATAATAATAAAAAGAAAAGCAAAAATAAAAAATGAATCTAATATTAATTTTGTTTTATGTTAATGTTTTTTTACTAAAGTTAGGCAAATGAGATTATGAACAAGCTTAATATATAGTAGTATGATGCTTAAAATATTATCTACAGGCAAGAATCTAAAAAAGATTCATCTTGAAATCATTTGCTTCAACTTTTCAATGAATCACTTAAAAAGGCATTTCCTCTGTAAAATAAAAATCATTCTTCTTACGGACTTTTGTCTTCTCTACAGCAAGGACTTCAAGACTCAAGCTCAAAATGTCAGACATTGGAAGAAAATAACCTTTCCCTTCGACATACACTATCAGACATGGAATACAAACTAAAAGAACTAGAATATTGTAAACGTAATTTAGAACAAGAGAATAAAAGCCTTAGAATACAGGTACTAATTTTTATACTATTGTTCTAGCTATATAATTATAAAAGCTATCAGTTTTAATAGAATATACAAACCTCACCTTCTGAAGTACTTGAATTCCTTTCTGCTGACCTTAAATGAATGTTTTTATCTTGCTGACACTTGAGCTTTATCAAATAGCCTCTCAAGGTCATTTTTATTATTTTGATGTCTTATTTAATTAATATGGTATTCATGTAACAAATATTGAAGCCTAATATGTATTTCCTTCTTAAAAATCCAATTACAGTTATTTTGCTTTTGTATAGGTGTCTGAGACTTGCACAGGCCCGATACTACAGGCTAAAATGGATGAGATTGGCAACCATTATATGGAGATGGTAAAAAATTTGAGACTTGAGAAGGATAGAGAAATCAGCAAGCTAAGGGTATGTTGATCCTACATTTTCTAAATACATGCCTATAGAAAATTTTTAAAAGAATAGTGATGGTTGGACCTTGAGAGCGATCTCAGAGGTTAAAAATGCTTGCTGTTCAATCATGAGGAGCAGAGTTTGGGTCCCATTACCAATGTAACAAGCCAGGCATCCTTCAAATGCCTGTCTCAACAGCTATTCAAGTTCTATCTTAAATCTGTGGCCTCTGCATTCACGTACAAGCCTGCATACAAATGCATGAACATATAAATTAATAAGGTACATTTTTATTAAAGATAATAATTATTATCAACATTACCACCATTCTCCCTTTCTACCACTATTAAAAATAAATAAAATGATTGTTATAATTGTAAATCTACAAAGAAAAATAAGTAAGTTAATGATTTTTTTAAATATTTTCTTAAACATTTTCTTAATAGATATACTTCTGAATATTAAAAAGCAGTGAAATTCCTAACTGGTATTTAAAGTTAAATTACTTTATACTGTTGGTTAAGTTTTCTTCTCATGTGGTAAAAAGATATTAATTTCATTATTTTGATATTTATTAAGTTTTAAAATTTGTGTTTGGGGTGAGTTGAAGACTCTTCATAATATTGCTTAATACATGTTCATTCAGAAAGGAATAATATTTAAAATTATACAGCTAAGCCATAGTTTAGCTGGGTTTATAAGTACTTTAGTTTATCTGACTTTTTTATTTAAAAAATAATTACACCATTTCTCCCTTCTCTTTCCTCCCTCCAACCCTTCTACATACCTGCCCTTCACTCCTTCTCAAGACCCTGGCCCCTTTTTCTTTAAATGTTATTATAGCATATCTTTACAAATGCCTAAATACATAAATACAACCTGGTCAGCTAATTTAGTGTCACTTGTATGCCTGTAATCTTGAAGCTAAGCATTCTGTATTGAATAACCAATTAAGGGATTCATCCCTAGGGAAATCTGTTTCTCCCACTCTTTGCATTCCTTGGTTGCCTGCAGTTCTTTGTCTATGGGTACAGTCTAGTGAGATTTTCCCCCTCTTGTGTTAACATATTTGCTACTGTTATACTTCTTCAGGTCTTGTTTAGACAGAAATATTGTTGAGGCATCATGGGTGAAATTTCCCAGTCATTTCTAAAAGGGTCAATCTCGTTGCAGATTTACCAGTTTTCTAGCTTTTACAATTTTCCTGCTCACTCTTCCATGATGTTCCCTGAGCCTTAGGTTCAGGAGTTTGTGTTTTAGATGTAGCAGTTGGGGCTGAACCTCTTGAGCATTTGCTCTGTGTTTTAACAAATTATGCATATAAAGGACTTTGTCATTCATGATAAGTTATGCTGAATTTTGTCTACCTATAATTCACATGAAAATTAGGATATTTGCAGGGGTATACTATGTTACCTTATAATTCTATTTTGAATTGATTTAACTAACCCTTAATATATTGAGTCCTAAATGTAAACAGATGCATTTAAATATCTTAATGGACAAAATGGCCAATAATTTTTCTCATATTATATCAGTAAAATTTGTTTTCTGAAATAAATTAAACAAAATTTAATTTGTTAATAGCTTCTTGATTATTCTAACAAATATCTGCCACTGCTTTCCTCTTTCTCAACCTAACATCATTGGTAGCACTTTAACCAAAAAGTGAAAAAGACAAGATTTGTATTTGGGCATTTTTGGAGTTGCAACCATTGTTGTGTTATTCTATATTCTGGGATTCATTTAACTCTTTGAAAGTAATACTTGTCTCCCTGGGATCCTGTGAAAATTCATTTAAGACATGATCAGAAGTCATTTTCTGAGCTATAAGTCACAGCATAATGTTAGGTTTGAAGATGCCTTAATTAGTGTTTTAAGAAATCTGAAATGTCTATTTTCTTAGTTTTATTTTATTGCTATGGCCTAAGCACTTACTTGTACCTAATCATAAATAGCAAGCACGAGTTGTTAAAATGAAAACTACCTAGTTGATATTTCAAATTAAATTTTATATAAATAAAATTCTATAAATATTTATGGTAATTGATATATTATTCTTCATTTGATGACTAGCCATGTGAGTTGGCCTAACTACCTCACTGGAATTCAATTTATTTTTTAAAAGCATTATAGTAATTATTATTTCTAAATCCTTAGTCCCAGTTAAACCAGTACCAAAAAGATGTTTCAAAAAGAGAAGGAAGTTGTAGTGACTTCCAATTCAAGCTTCATGAACTGACAAGTTTGCTGGAAGAGAAGGATTCTCTTATAAAGCGTCAATCAGAGGTAAGAAAAATAAGAGGCAAATGCAGGGTGGAGGAGAATGGTACAGTTAGGTTCTGTAGAATATGTACTTTCCATGGATTAGAAAAGGACACATTGAATTGCAGAAATGGTTCAATTGTTAAAGGCTAAATTCTTAAAACATCACGGAAAGGACACATTACCAAGATATACTTTACTACACATGAGAGTATTATGTAAATTTCCACTTGAGAAATAATTCAACTGAAATCAGGAATTAAAGTTAAAGAAAAAAGATATGTTGTACCTTTACTATTTCTAAGACAATTACTTTATATTTCATTAGCAGTAAAAATTCCCCAAAGCTTGTGAGCTCATTCCTAGGTCATGAACTCCTCTTTCATTAAAGAATGATATTATATCAGCAACATGTATCCCAAAAATCTATCATACAATAAGTACTAAAGGAACTATTAAAAGCAATGGGCTAGTACTTTATTGCTATTATTTAAAAATGGCATTTGCAGTTAACACTCATTATAAATATCTGTTAAGACTATGCATCTACTTCCGTATTGAAATTTCATCATCATCATCATCATCATTAATTAACCTTATGATTCAATTGTTAAGGGCAAAAATATTCATATCCTCATAATGGGAAAAGCACATTTAATCAATTGTTGATATCATGCCTTAGTTAGTGGGGTTCTTCAAAGGTATGTACAGAATTTTGGCTACTATGGATCTTTATTAGTAGGATTAGAATACTTTACATAAAAACAAAACAAAAGGAGTGGTGGTGGGTTGTTCATAGTAACCTCATTATTTCATGTTTATATTTCTATTTAAATAATCATTGTGTTTTATTTGTAAGGAACTTTCAAAGTTGAGACAGGAAATATATTCATCCCATAACCAACCCTCCAGTGGTGGAAGAACTACAATCACCACAAAAAAGTAATGTACTTTAAAATTACATTCTAACATGTAAAGTCATTATTAAATTTAAGTTATTATCATGTTAGTTGATATGCATATCACTAAAAAAGAGGGTTTTTTTGCTTATAATCTATTCTACTGAAGAATGAATATTCAAAAAAGACATTTATACTATGGTTAGGATAACTATATATATATATATATATATATATATATATATAGTTAAATACTATAAAGCAAAAACAAATGATTGGTTGCTTATTATATGTGACATAATATATATTTATCTGTTGATGGATATTTAGTTTGTGCTCAATTTTGGACTATTATGAGTAATGCTACAATGAACACCTCTGTACAAGTGTGGAATATGTCCTTCAATTCATTTAAGTGTAAACTTATGAGTGAAGATGGTGGGTAAGATAGTAGCAGTTTACACTGCCATTGTACACCACAAGTAGTGGACGGGAGTTCCAAGGTTTCTCTACTTTTCCCAAAATTTTTAGTGTCCTTCTCTTGGACAACCTAGTTACTGTGCTATCCATGATTTGTATTTCACTAGCTAGCAATGATAATTTTGAATTAAATCATATATTATACATATATGAAATATACATATATATATATTCTTTGGATAGATTTCTATTTAAATTCTTTTTATACTTTCAATTGGCTAGTTTTTAATGTAGAATCTTAGTTTTATTTCATTGATCTCTCTATATTTATGTCACTGTCACACTACTGTCATTCCTATAGATTTTGCTAAGTTTAAAGCAGGAGTGCTAGTCTTCAAATCATCATTGCCCACATTATTTTCCTATTAGTGGTTTATTTATTTATTTTCTATATGAATCTTAGGATAAGTTTGTAGAATTATGTAAAAACACAATGTATTTAAACCTTGTTATGTTCTCATTGCATTTCATATATATATATATATATATATATATATATATATATATCAGATCTTCTCAACTTAAAAATAGTAAATATTCTTTTCTTTTGTCTGGAGTAAGTGTATGTCTTCTGTATATTGTTATCATCACTGTGAGTTCATATGTGTACCTGCCCTTTTGTTTCTGGAAAATACTGTTTTCTTAATGTTACTGATCACATGTTATGCTAAAGTCTATTCTCTCTCTCTCTCTCTCTCTCTCTCTCTCTCTATATATATATATATATATATATATATATATATATATTTAATTTGCAACCCAACCATGCTTTCCTTACTTCCTCGCCTCCTAACCCTTCCCCCCATCTCCCCTCTGCCTTCCATCTACTCCTCCTCAGTCTCTATTCAGAGGAGGTAGGCCTCTCATGCATATCAATCAAACTTGGCATAACAAATTGAAAGCTGGATGAGAAAATCCAGTACGAGGAAAAGGTCCCACGAGCAGACAACAGAGTCAGAGATAGTCCCTGGTCCCACTGTTAGGGGCCCTGCAAGAAGACTAAGCTACACAACTGTAAGATATGTGCAGGGCTTCTAGGTCAGTCTCACGCAGGCTTCCTGGTTGTCGGTCCAGTCTCTGTGAGCTCTTATGAGCTTAGGTTAGTTGATTCTGTAGGTTTCTTATGGTGTTCTTGACCCCTCTGGCTCCTACAACATTCTTCCATATTTTCAGCAGGATTTCCCAACTTTGGCATAATGTTTGGCTGTGGCTCTCTGCATCTGTTTCCCTGATGACAATTGGGAAAGATACCAATCAATGAGTATAGCAGAATATCATTAGTAATCATTTCCTTGATTTTTTTTTCTAGTCATGTTTGGTTCTATCCTAGGTCTTTGAACTATCCAACCTCTGGGTCCTGGCCATTCAGGCATTGTAAGGAGTGGGATCCTTCCTTTGGCATGGATCTCAAGCTGGATCAGTCATTGGTTGGCCACTCCCAAAATTTCTGTACCACAAATACCCCATCATATATGTGACTGGGTTGGTGTCCCAATCCCTCCACTGGAAATCTTGCCTGATTACAGGAGATTTCCAGTTTAGGCTCCATATTCCCCACTGGTAGGAATCTAGAAGATCTCAGAAGATGGAAAGATCTCCATGCTCAAGGACCTCCTCGTCCTTCCCAAGACAATTCCATCAATTAGGGACCAAATATTAACATGTATAATCCTGTGAGTTTCATCTCCATTCAAACCATATACCTGGCTGGCCTAGAACTCTATTGACTAGGCTGGCATCCAACTCACAGAAATCCACCTACCTCTGTCTCCTAACTGTTGAGATTAAAAGTGTATGCTACCATGGCTAGGTCTCTTTCAGTTAATGAGACAGTAATTTGTAGTTTTCAATTTATAAATCTTACACTTCTTTGCTATGTTTATTCGTAAGTATTATTTTTCATGCTATTGTTAGTATAATTATTTACTTTTTTAAGAAAAATAAAACCTTCATGTATATGGGTGTTTTGCCTGCATATGTGTATGTGTACTGTGTACGTGTCTGGGTGTATGAGAAGGACAGAAGAGGTCATTGGTTCTCCCACAACTGGATTACAGATGGTTTTTAAGCCTCCATGTGGGTGTTGGGAATTGAGCCAGAGTCCTCTGAAAGATCAGCCAGGGTTCTGAACCTCTGAGCCATCTCACCAACTCCTAGAATTGTTTTCTTAATTTCATTTTCAGATCATTAATTATAGGAGTATAGGATTACAATTGGTTGTCTGTGTATTCATTTTATATTTCTCAAGGTTAAAGATATACTATAATTGTTTATTACTGAACTTATCAAAATTATCTTATGAGATCATTTCATTTGCAAATAACTTTATTTTCAGGCTATGTACATTTTATTTCCATTTTTCTTACCTAATTGCCCTCCAACACAATGTTAAATAGAAGAAATTATTTTCATTTTTCCTGATCTTAGAAGTGGGTTAAGTGAAATTTACTTTTTACTTTTCAAATATAATGTTAGCTATGAGTTTTTATCTAGTTGAAGATGTTCACTTCTATTCTTCTATTCTTTATGGAATCATTTTTCAAGTTATTACAGTGCTAGAAAATTTATATTAGATGCTCAAAAGAAAGTGCATGTGGTTCTATAAATTATATATTCTATTAAGTGATTTTTAAGTTGTTACACTCTCCTATTGTTTGAGTCCAATGCTCTAGTTCACACTATGCACTTATTTTTATGTTATTGGATTTGGTTTACTACCATTTTGTTCAGAATTTTTACTTCTGCACTCACAAATATTATTGGACAATCTGACTTTTTTTTCTTTTACTCTTGAGATATATTTCTGGTTCTGGTAGTAGGTTACAACTTACTTGAGAGAATGAAATCAAAAGTGTTTTTTTTTTTTTTTTTTTTTTTTGTTAGTTTTAAATCTTAGTCTTTTGGAGAGTTCCCATGGATTACTCTTAATTTTTTAAATTTCTGATACACTATACTAGTTGCAAATACTTGAGGATTGTTTTCCTTTGTAAGATGTTAGTTTCTGTTTGTTTTTGTTTTTGATAGTTTTTCTGTTTCTTCTTGATATAAATTTACTCTAGGATTTACTCCCAATATTTCCTCATTTCATCTGTGTTAACTAGTCTTTTCCGTTACAGATTTCCATAGTTCTTTTATGTACTGATTTTTATTTCTTCAAAGACAGTAGTAGTTATTTATCCTTTTCCCTGTGTGATTTTAGTAATTTGAGTTAGCTCTTTTTTCCCTTTGTCAATCTGTATTAATGTTTTCCTTTTCATTTATGTTTTTATTGATTAAATTTGTTCTTAAACATTTTACACAAGTATACAATGCACTCTAGTATTCTCACTTCCCATTGTCTCTTATTTTCCTCTCATCTATCATTTACCTCTCTTCCCTCCAAACCCCATTCCCAGATCCATGGCTTTTTTATTTCTTAAAAGTCAGTAATAGTGATCTTCTATTTTTGCTATGCAATTTTAGCAATTTGAGACATCTCACTTTTCCTTGGTCAATCCATGTTAATTATTTAGAAATAATTTTGATTACAGTAATCTCTATCTCCCATCTAAACTTTAAATTTTTATTTTATGTGTGTGTGTGTGTGTGTGTGTGTGTGTGTGTGCGTGCGTGTTTTTTCTCTCTTTTTTAGTGATTTGTAAGGTACAATCTTATGTGATTAAGATTGTCCTTTCCTTATAAAAGAGGCAGTATAACTGTAATATTTTCTCTTGAGCCTTGCTTTCACTGTATTGCATAAGTTTCAGCATGCTTTATTTTTCTAGTTGTCTTAGGATATTTACTTTCTTTTTCATTTGTTCCAGTATGGAATGGAACACAGGGCTTCCTACATAATAATAGGCAAGCACTCTTAGCTACATACTGCCAGTGTCTAGATTATTCTGTGATTTTTTTTGAGGGGCACACTTGTTAATTGTTTAGAATTGTGAATTTCTTATGGTATTCACTTTTATTTCTGACTTCATTCCATTTTCACTAGAACATACTCTGTTCTTAAGTTATTGAGTCTTAGTTCCTCCCACACAAAATTCCATTTATATTAATATATATATATATGCGTGTGTGTATATATATATATATATGTGTGTGTATATATATATATATATACATATATATATATATATATATATACATTCTTTTTAGGTAGAAAATAGTATTGAAGTCTTCTAGGCATGGATGAAATGTGTTATTCAAGCCTACTTCCATGTTCACATACAGTCCAGTCTATTATGGGTAGAAAATAGTTATTGAAACATCCAAATAACATTTACTTATTTCCATGCTCAATTTTGCCCAGTTTTGGGTCAATACTTGGCTGGAGAAATCCACAAAATGAGCTGACCTGAACAAGGGGGGAGCTCATGGACTTCAGTCTGATAGCTAGGAAACCAGCATAGGACTGACTCAGATTCCCTGAATGTGGGTGTTAGTTAGGAGGACTAGGCAGTCTATGTGGCCTCTGGTAGTGGATCAGTACTTATCCTTAGTGCCTAGTGTATGGATGGACTTTGGGAGCCCATTCCCCATAGAGGGATACTCTCTCAGCATAGACACTTGGTGGAGGGATTAAGCCCTGCTCCAAATAATATGATAGACTTTGTAGATCCTGCATGGAAAGCCTCACCCTCCCTATGGAGTAGAAAGGGGATGAGATAGGAATTGGGAAGGGGACAGGGAAGGAGGGGAGGGTGTGGGTACTGGGATTGACATGTAAAACAAGCTTGTTTCTAATTTAAATTAAAAAAATATTATTCCAAAAAGAAAAAATATTATTCTAAAAAGAAAAAAGAAAAAACTTTTTGAAGTTTTATATATGTTTATAATGTTTGTAATACCCTCTGACATTTCCTCCAGAATTTCTTTTTTAAAATAAATTTTAAAATAACATTTATTCATTTTATATGTGTAGGCCATTATATACATATGTTGATCACAGGGCCACTTGTGGGACTTGATTTCCTTATTCCACCAAGTGCATTCTGAGAATTGAACTCAGGTCATCAGCCTTGAACGAAATGGCCTTGACCTGGTTAGCTAATGTCCTGGGCTTTACTTTTTTATAGTAGAGTTTTGCATAAGTCTTTAAATTCTCAAAGCCCATTTACAATGACATACATCTTCCAACAAGGCCAGACCTCCTAAACATCCCAAGACAACTCCACTAAGGAACCAAGCATTAAAATTCCTGAATTATGCTAGATATCACATTCAAACCACCACACAGAAGTTTCAGTCCATGATTGGTCTCACTGCTTTTGTTTAGGCCTATGGTAAGGCATAATGTCTTAGCAGTGAGCACATGACAGAAATAACTGTTTATCTCATGACAGTCAAAAAGCAAAGATGAGAGGACCGGCTATATTCTCAATATCTTCTAGGGTACATCTCCAATGACTTAAATTCCTTTCACTAGATCTCATCTCCTAAAGATCATATCACTTTCTTACTAAGGATTGGCAACCACATTCACTTTTCAGGAACTGTCCTACATTTAGCAGAATTTTCTGTTCTATGCTATGCATGTTATAATCTTTTTCTAAGGCTAATTTTTATATTTAGGGGATTATTTTAATTTGCTTATTTTAAATAGCACAGCTATCTTGTTCTATATACAATTGAACAATTAAGTGTTATAAAGCATATTAAAAACCCTTATATTTATGGCAGTTATCAACGTGTTTTGAGATCTTGTTAGATTTTCAGCATTCTCCTTGTTCATCATTTTTCCCATTTATTTTAAATTTTCTTTCATGATTATATGTTATGCATGTTTTTTATTACATATTTCTTTTCATTGTTACATTATATCTTATATAAATATATATGTATAATAAAATACACATACAAACACATGTATATATACATATACATATATTTATAATATTCTTTATCTGCCTTCAAACACTATTACATTCTATCACATGTAGCATTTCTATTTCTACTTTATGCTCATTCTGTTATTTTTACCATATGTACTTTCTCTTATACATCATAAAAACCCTTTTTGCTTTTAAAAGTTAAAAGTTAACTACCTTTTAAAAACTATTGAGAATAACGAAAACAATATTTTAGATTTCTCTACATAACTATCTCTTCTGAGTCTATTAATTCTTTATCCTGGGTCCAGATTTTTATCTAGTATTGCCTGCATTTTTGTGCTGCACTTCTAGCAAAAAATTCTCTTGGCTTTTTAAATTGGAAAGCAGTCTTTATCTTGCTTTCATTATTCAAAGTGATAATAGTAACCCTTTATGTGACAGGTATATGCTCCGTTAATCACACTGCATGTCTGAAATCCTGAAAAGTACAAACCATTATAAAAACTTGGTCTTTTCTTATTTGATTTTTTAAAAAATATGTAATCAATATCAGCATATAATTTTTCCATTGTTACCTGCACATATTTTACCTGTACACTTAAAGAATATGTGTATCTGAATATTCAGCATCACTTATTTTGTGCTTTAGGAAGAATGAAATGGGTATTTGTGATATCACAGTTGATCTCCTAATAAATTATTGAAACTGAATTACTGTGAGTAGCTTATATGGCATGGATACATTAAGTAAAGGCATAACTCACATGCACAATATAGCACAACAAAACAAAACTTGATTGCCCTACTCAGAATGGTGCAATATTTATAATTCAAGAATTATTTATATTTGGAATTTTCATATAGTATTTTGGAACATATTTGACAAGGAATACCTTCACCATAGTGAACAGCAGGACAGAATATTCCTTTTTCTTCTGTGTATAGACTGGCACTAGATAGGTCTGCCCCACAAGACATGGCTGTGGCATACATTATTGTGTCACTTTAACTTGATGATATTTCTGAAACCCATTTGTTTTTTCTTTTCCTATCCTGCAAACATGTAAAATTCTCTAAGCAGTGAGCTTGTTATTTATGGTACTTATTTCATTTCAATTTTTTCTGTGTATCTTGTCCTGTGCTACCAATTATCCATCATGGACCAAGGCAGAAGTCAGTCTTATTAAACATAAAAATAACAATAGCAGTCCTTTTATATTTGATAAGACATTTCATTTGAAACTAATAAAAATCATTCATCAATGAATTTATTTAAATGGGGGACTGGAAATGGAAGTGGCTATAAATGAAAGGTATTTCATAATACTTGTAACTCTCTTTTTGGTGTAAAGGTACAGGACACAATATCCAATCCTAGGTCTCCTGTACGATGACTATGAATATATACCACCAGGAAGTGACACACAGACTATTGTGATTGAGAAAACCGAAGACAAATGGACTTGTGTAAGTTTATTTGGACATTTCTAGCCTGTATATACTTAGGGCTTTCAAAAATTAGGTAAAATATCAAGTGCCATAAGATAATTTGAGGGGGAATGGAGCATAAATAATATGCATGTATCACTATAGTTGTTTCTTGTAATCTTGAATGTGGATATTTATTACCTTTCATTTCTTCTAGACTGTAAAATGCTTCAGCTTTGAATTCTGGAGTTTAATGTAAGGCTGAAGAATCATGCAAATGGCATGTACTCTAACATTTACTTTCCACAATTTCCTTTTACATCACCTGACAACATAGATATCAACACCACTCTAAATAATTCAACCCATTACTAAGGGGCTGATCATTTTAAACTCTCTTATAAATTTATGTCATCTACTTTCCTAAGACTTATACTGCTTTTATAGTTAACCTTTATATTAGTGATCATCAAAGAGGAAATATATATTCCCTAGCACAGTGGTTCTCTCCAGGGGAATCCATTTCTAAACGCCACAATATTTCCTTATTTAGTTATTTTCAGTTTCCCTTAGAGGTGAATTATATTAGCATCTACTTGGTAGAGAACACTGGTGCTATCATGCATCCTATGGTGTGCAGAACACTCCCTTACAAAAAAAATAAACAGCAATAACAACAAAATCTGTCCCCAAATATTAATAGGACGGAGCTTAAGAAAACTTGCTAATATTAAAAAAGAGCTCGAGTTTTTCTTAGTTATATACTTCTGTAGTCTTACATGATATTTAGATGATATTTAGTAGTAATCTTCTGATCATGAGAACAGGAATGTATAACATTATTCAGGTACAAAGGACATAAAAATATTTCAGAATCTCACCTTATTCACAACAGTGTGGAAAATAACTTCAGTGTTAACATTTACCTCTCAAATGGCTTATAAGCTACAAATAGGCAAAGCCATCCATGGACAGTAAACTTGAGAAGTGGTTAATCAGAGAAAGTAGAGGCTGATTGCAAGGGAACATAAGGAAGGCATTCACTTTACTAATACTTTTTTTCTAAGATGAGTGATTTTGAGTATACATGTGTGCAGTTTGGAAACTAGGGTTTATAATATACAAATTTTTTTTACATTTTTATTGCATCTTGGTAAGTATATGGTGACAAGCACTAAATCGTAAATCTGAAATTGCAATCCAGTTACGCTGTTACTAAAATTAAAAGTTGTCAAATAATGCTTTAAAATATATACCTTATGGACAAATAAACTCAAATACTTCAGTAATAAAAAATCATGAATATTTTAGTTCTAATGGTCTTTTACAGTACATAGGTACCAATCTTTCAAGTAAATAGTATTTAGTAAATCTCTAGCAAATGTAAAAATACATGAAAAGTGTAATCTTTCAAAGTCATTTACCTTTTTCTTTTCTTTTCTTCCTTCTTCTTTTTTGTTTGTTCATTTTCTGTTTTTTTTTTTTTTTTTTTTTTTTTTTTTTTTGTTTCTTTTGAGACAGGATTTCTCTGTATTGCTTTAGAGTCTGTCCTGGAACTAGTTCTAGACCAGGCTGGCCTGGAACTCACAGAGATTTGCCTGCCTCTACCTTCCAAGTGCTGGTGGGATTAAAGGCATGCACCTCCAACACCATGCTACCAAACTCATTTTTCTTGTCATTAACTAGTTGAGAATTATTACTAATTATCGAGTTAAAATGAGAATGTGATAACTCATGAGCCAGAATAGTAAGAAAAGAAGTCTGTATAGGGTACAAAATATTCATCTAAGGAAAGTTGATGTTGAAAGACTCAGAATCAATTGCTAGATTAACTACATGTGCCTCAGAGGTGACAATAGAATGAGAAACTATTCCTTCTGTCTCCAATGAAATAGTTAAGGTCTGAAAGGGATATAGATAGAGGAACATACTTATATAAACTCACAGAAGATAGATCTGTATTACCAGAAGTATTTCAGCATATACTTAACCTTTAAATATGACAATAAGAAGACAATGCTTCTCAATCTCCCTCCTTCTGGTTTACAGTCATTTAAAACACATGCCTTAAGTCAGAAAGATTATTTTATTGAGCACTATGTAAGAGTATATAAAAGTGTGGTACATTTCTGTTAGCTGTATACATACCCAACTGAATAATTTTAGGAACTATGTACACATAATAATGGCAGTATTTTAAAATAATTGTGAACCAATTTTAAGATACTTTTTTTTCTTTTCTAGCCATGAATTGATCCACTTTGCAATACTACAACTCAAAGGAGATTTTCTTTGTCTGCTGTATCAGTATTTTAATTATTATTTTTCTATTGCTAAAGTGCAATCAAATCGTGAAGCATGGTCCTATCCCAAACAATCTTTTGGGATGACTTAATTGTGAAGATGAGTTCCACCAGACTTTCAGAAGATCTGAATCCTTTTCTATAATATTGATATATTTGATACAATACCACACAAATGGAAAGAAAAATGTATTTTACTTAAACTCTGGTTGCAGACATTGTGGAACCTAACCTATTTTTATCTAGGATGCTTCTTATATGTTAAACTTATTCATAAGGATAGTCTTTACAAGTAATTCTATAATGTTAAATATGCAATTTAGCTACAAGATTCAATACTTTTTTCAGCAATACAGAGGCAAAGGACAATTACGTTTAAAAATAGGTTAATTAGAGCATGAAAAATACAGCTTAAATGTACTTTTCTAACATTGAGCTTGTGACCAAACAAGAGTCAGAAATAGCTAAGTCAGAGGTGGAGGTTAATGTTGTTAATCAAGGAAATGGGCTAATGTATTTTAAATAACTACATTAATTAAATTATACATTGTGGAACTCGGTTCTAAGTACATGATAGTACTTGGGAAAATCTATTCTTTCAAAACATGCTTTCTGCTAGTGATCCAATTCACTTTCTTAAAAACATATAATACTGTAGTAGTAGGACAATAAGAATATAGAAGTTTTCATAGTGATATACAGATACAATGTTGAAATATTTCATAGTTATAAAAGCTTAAGTAATAAAAATAACAATAAAAGGTAATTGATAACTATCTTATTGGAGAACATTTTATAATAGTGCCCTAATGTATTTAGAAATTTCTTAGTTGAAATATAATGACTTTCCAAAGTGGATACAAGTATTTGTTAAACAGATTACAACAATGAAATTTCATACTATAACCTAATTAAAAGGCACAATAACTTGTTCATCAAAGTTAGGATTAATGTAACAAATATATTCATGTTACATGTTTAGTACATAATTTTGTACTAAACTATCTACAGAAACCTTTATAAAAATTTTCAATGCTTCATAAGTATATTCTAAAAATTATTCATTATGAAAAGAAGCAGTTCAGATAAGCATGGCTGTGGCACTATACTAACTGGAACTACTGTTGAGAAATATTTAAATGGTCTTGATATGAAATTAAGTCTTATTTATATTTTCATAACACTTCAGCTAAATATTAAGTTCTATGATATGTGGGAACTGGGGTCAATATGCAAAATTAGAAAATAAAGAAAAAAATTGGTTTATTGATTTAATGTATAAAATGTTAATGTTTCATATTATTACAGTGCCCCACTATATTATGATCAATTTCTTCTCTGTTAGCTACTCATAGTTTTCATCCATTATAAAAGTTATAAGGGGATGTTTTAATTAACTTGACAGAAAACTGACACAATTACAGTTTGAAAACGAGAATAAGACTTTTTTTTTTTTTTCGAAAACAACTAATCATAGCCAATTAAGAAGGCAGCTCATTTGATCAAGGATAGTGAAATGGAGTCGTGTTTCCTATATTTACCAACTTTTAAAAAATAGCCATACAAAATTTGATGACAGAGAAATTTTCTCTGTATTTGAAAATAAGGTCAACAGAAATAAGAGGAATAAAAGTGGTGTATATTCCTTTCACCAACTCTATAAAGTTTCTCAAAGAAAACTCCATTGATGTCAGGTGAGGATGCCTGTTTATTTCATTTCTATTTCTGTATGTTTTCACTTCAAAATTGTCAAATACAATAAAGACTAAAGTCTGTCATGCAAGAATTGTTCATATGTCTAAAAACAATATAAGCATCTATATGGTCTTCGTGGAAGTTCACATAGGAAATGTATAGGAAAGATTTTTAACTTATCTTCATATTTTGCCAGAAGTTTTTATTGTTTGAATATTTATATAGGGAGGTAAGAGGCAATACTGTAAAATAACACCAAAAAACAAAGCCTTCTTGATGTAGCCTACTCAAAGTGGAACTTTAAGAAAAGTATGACATCCAACTCCAACTGATGTCAAGCATAATACCTTTGCTTACAAATTTAATTTTCTAAGCCCAAGCATGGTTTGCTAAGACATTTTCTTCCCATCTTTGTACTGGTGCTTTCTTTAACTATATTACTTTTTTCAAACTTGAACAATATAATGAATACAATTTTTTTAAAAAAATTATTTAACTGTCAAGTTTATGTCAATTTAGCAAAAATCTGTCTTTGCATTTCTTAATATTGCAATTTATAAAGATTACATTTTTTTTGAAAATATAAACTCATTTGAAAGTAAATGTTTTCAAAGGAGTTCCTCACATGGCTCATCTTTATACCATTACAAAATTTACTCCATTTTGTAGTATTTTTTGTTTAACTGAAAACTGCATAATATTCCATAACTCTGGTATAAATAGTAAACAAGTTATTTCAGTAAGGAGTATATTAAACATACCCTTCATTACTAAAAAATACCCAATATTTACTTCAAAACAAGACATACCTTTTTTTTTTTACTATACAAAGGAATGATGGAATTGTCATGGGGCACAATTACATGATAGCCAGTATCAGTTATTATATTCTTAGTAATTTTCTTGAATACATTTTATAAAGCTGGGCATGGTAGCACACACTTTTAATCCCAGAACTCCAGAGGTAGAGCAGTTGGATCTTTCATGTTTGAGGATAGCCTGGTATACAAAGTTCCAAGACATGTCAGAACTACACAGGGAAACTGTGTCTCAAAAAAATGTGTTTGTAAACTTTGAAATACAGGCTACAGAAATACTTTTAAGGGGCAGATTTTAAAATATCCTTTAATTACATACTTTGCTAACACCATCAGTGTTGAATACTGTTTGTGTGAATCAAGACCCAATGCAGCAAATTTGTTTAAATGAGTGTGTGTGTGTGTGTGTGTGTGTGTGTGTGTGCACGCGTGCGCGTGTGTGTGTCCTAAAGGAGTCTAGTAAAACAATCATCTTGTGGAAAATATCTGATATCTGTTCCAAGAATAAGAGTTTGTAAATCAAATGGGAGGTGACATCAGACATTGTCTGAAGACTTGAAATGTACATAGTTCATTTTATTCTTGAATTTGTATGTGTATGAAAAATATTTAAGAGTAGTGCACGGTTGATATTGGTCATTGTCCTGTTTGAGACATGTGTTGAATTTGAGGAACCTTATCTGGGAATTAATTCCTGATACATTGTGTCATGTCATGGATCATTTAAAAGTAGGCGAACAAATCCATCTGCACATGATGGCTATGAACTATTTTGTAAAAAGGATTTTTAATAATTCCCATATTGGCACACTTGGCAGTCCTGTATCAAGGAATCTGGTTCTTTTAACTGAATTTTTATTCTGTCTGGACTGAAGATTTTCAGGGACAATTCATAAGAAATAGATCTATTTTTGTTTAATTCCACTGTAACCATGAACAATCTTTATATAGTATCTTGCGTTCCTCAGCAACTTTGTGATATAGTCCTTATTCTCCAAAATGACCTTCAAATATAAACCAAAGGGGAAGGGAGGATGGAAGGAAGGAAAACTATGCTCCATTCTTTCACACCCATTTCCTACTACAAACTTCTCACAGGTCCCATCTCTTTATCAGTCTTACTTACTCACCATTGTCTGGCAACAGCTTATTTCACCTCAGAATATTTGTATTTATAAGTTTCTTTTCCTTGTTATTTTTTTAAATTGAATTTTATCTTTTATTAAAATTAGAAACAATCATATTTTATGTAATTATCCAAGTTCCCTCACCTTCCCATCCTCCAATGACCCCCCCCCCACTGATCCCCATCCCACCCCTCTTTTGCTCCATGGAAAGGCTGAGGCCTCCCATGGGTGATCATCAAAGTCTGTCACATCATTTGGGGCATGTCCTCAATATGGATTTTCTTTATCCATTTACCCAATTATGTAGGCAAGAACACCCAACTGTTCTAGTTACATTCAAGGCTTTTTATGTAACACCTTAGTACTCACAGGGTGCCAAAATAGGTGAACTTTCTAGAAATGTAAAACTAGTCACTATAAATTAATTTGACTGTACATTTCAATAAGATCCCTAGGTGAACCTTAAAATTATTAAACTTGTGAAACAGTGGTTTAATACATGAAGTTAAAAGATTTCTTCTCCTGCTAATAGGCTTTAAAGAATAATACTCAGTTGACAGAATTTTAACTTATAGTGCTATATATATATGGCACTAAGAATTCTGTTAAATAGTTATTGGAGAACAGTAAATTAGCATATGCTTATTTTCAGAAACAATGGTTGAATGATTGAATCAATACTTTATCTTTTGAATGTATATTGGGAAAATTAACAGATATACACATTTCTCAGAACTAGATAATGTAAACAGTTTAAGAATTTTTACTTTCCTGTCTAGTAGTCATTCTCGGGTCTTAAAATGAGTAATTTTATTTAACACATTTCATCATGGTTTTATCAAATATATCTATTTTGAGGAATAAACAAGCCACAATCATTGTTAACTATTAAAATCCCTAGCATATGTTAATTAATGTACAAGAGTGAACAAGATACTTTTAAAAGATAAAACTGCCTAAGAGAAAGTTTAAGTGAGAAGTCTTTCATAAGAAATGCACATAACAAAACTTTAAATAAACTTAGAAAACTTTTAAGTGCAATAAATGCTTTTTATTGTATGCTCATTTCAATGAGTAACATTTAGAAATAATAAGTTCACATAACAGTAACAATCTTATTTTACAGCGTGTACATCATTTACAGCCACATAACACACAAGTTTAGTAGATTTTTCCAAATTTAGTATTCTGAAGTTAAGAAAGATAAAAAATTTATTTTCAAGTAACTGATTCTTATCTGGTGCAAAAACAGAAAGGTGAATATTACTTAAACACAAAGCCACAATATACCATGAAGAAAAATTACATTTTAATTATGCTGAACAGCTGAATATAAACTAAATTAAGCCAACTAAAACTTAAAAGTACACATCATATCCATTACATTTATGAACAGGATTTTCATTAAAATTCCCTACACCAGCTTTTAATATTAAGCGCCATTTTGATTTGCAGCATGCTAACACAAAGCGTTGTTAAAGGGATGCATATTTTAAATTTATACACTGTAAACTGAATATCCAACTCCAAACTCTATTGGCAGCATATTTTCTGTTAAATACTGCATAAATACCACCTCATTGAAAATTTATGTTAAATATGGTATATAGATTTTAAAAATCAAACTTTTCAATAATGGCATAAAATTGCACCTTTAAACATTAGAGCAAGTAAGACAAACAGTCATACTTACTAAAACTGTCCTAAAAATTCTAAATACTTTAATATTTAAGAAAACTGTTCTCTCAATTTAATATTTAGATAATAAGAAACATAGTTCTGACTTTGTAATGTTATAGTTGCATCCAGTTTAGAAAGCCACATTTGACTCAAATACACTTTTATCATATATGCCATACTGAATCTACTTGAACATCAAAACTGGAACCTTATTTCTTATATTTCACTTCATATTTCAGCACAGAATGCTATGTCTTAAACATCCTATCCCGTGATAAAATATCAGCAACTCTGAAGTGCTTTTTTTTTACTAGTACTGAATTAATATAACTTGTTTTCTCAATGAGATTCCTTGCAACGAATACATAAAACATTTGCCATTTCTGGAATCCAATGTCCAGGACAATATAAAAGGTTCAATGACTAAGTGACTGATGGATGACTGCACATTCTTTTCCCACCCCATTTTGAAAATTGCATAAAAGTGAGGCTGCTTGGTACAGCAAAGCATTTCTACATCGTTTATGTATTTTCCTTTCAAAAACACTTACTTCTAGTATGACCAATCAAATAAGGTGTCTTAACATTTCTCCCTCTATAGTTTAGTTATGCATATAATATTGTTAATACAGAGTTAAGTTCCTCTGCAACCATCCTATGGTGCTTCTTGAACTCTTTAAGTAATTTTCAAAGGGCTATGAGATTCCCCTTCTAATCCCAATATTTTAAGATCTCTAATACAAAGAATGTAAAGGTATGACTTAATATATCAAGCTTTGAAACCAGATAAAACAGCGAAATTCTCCTTCCAAATAGCTTATCTTATTTTGTAAATAACTCCTTTCCTTATATTGATCTTACTATATAAGAGTCTCCTTGTGGTGCCTCATTATATGCTGATTCTTTTCGGATGGTCTTCGGAATCCCTTCTTGCAGAATTCACACCTGTGTGGATAGTCTTTCGTATGTATTGAAATCACATGTCGTTTAAAGCCAGATGCATCTGTGGTGCTGTATTCACAATATTCACACTGGTAAATCTTCCTTCCGGTATGTGTCTTCATGTGCTTTTTGAGCTCATTCTGTTGTCTGAACCCTCTCTTGCACCGTTTACACTTCAATGACTGATCCTTAGTATGAACTGAAAGAATATGACCACTAAGAATAAAAGGATCTGATGTTTTAAAGTCACAATGCCTACACTGATGAATCTTCCTACCCTTATGAATATCACTATGTTTTTTAAGCTCTGAAGGACGATGGAAACCTTTATCACAGACTTCACATTTGTGAGGAAAGTCCTTGGTATGGACAGATATGATGTGCCGCTTAAGGTCACTTGAGTTGGTGCTCTTATGATCACAATGAGGACACTGGTGTGTTTTATGTCCTTGAAACAAATCCAGATGGCGTTGAAGCTCTCTCTCATCACCAAATGCTTGAGGACAATGCTCACATTTATATGGCAAGTTGCTACCATGCTTAGACTTAATGTGAGTTTTCAGATTTGATTGATCTGCACACCTGAAGACACAAAACTGACACTGATATGGCTTCTCACCGGTATGGGTTCTCATATGTTTCTTGAGTTCAGAAGGATGACGAAAACCCTTTCCACACTCAACACAAACATGAGGAAAATTCTTGCTGTGAACAGCCAATAAATGTCTGTTTAACAGTCCTTGTTCGGCAGTTTCATAATCACAGTACTTGCACTTGTGCATCTTCGGCTCCTTGTCCCTTAAGATGAGTTTATTTGAACTTAGTGGACTAGCTTCTCTGTATCTTCTAGTGTATTCTGTAAATTCATGGGTTTTATCAACTTTGTTTATGAGCTTATGGCTTTCTAAGTGGTTATGGAAACTCACTTTCTTGTTAGTTGTAAAGTCACAATCTGTACACTGGTATTTCTTTCTCATCAAATGATCGGGATGATTCTTCATGTGTCTCTTTAAGAATCCCCTGGATTTAAACTTTTTTGTGCAAATGTGGCAAGGGTATACTGTCAAGGGCTGTCCATCAGGGCCTATTATAACAGCTGGATGAGGGAAAAAAAGAAGTTATAACATCTGATCACACTGCTTTAAAATATTTTGTAAAACAGGCTCCTAAAACTAGCTGAAATTCAGTATGTGGAAATAGTAGTTAAATAAAAGCCTTATAAGATAAAATGCATATTATAAACTTTTTGTAGTAAAGTTGCTTACTGAGAAATGAGTGGCTTTCTACTGTACACTACTTATCTATGGTATGAAATATAAAAAAGAGGAATAAAGCACCTTTATAATCATATGGAATTTGTCTTTAAAATATCTCTTGAATAAGGAGGAAATAAGCACTTTAAAGCACCAACAACATACTGCTAAAATTTAATACCAGATCTGGAGAAATAGCATTTGAGAGCACTTTTTGCTTTCTCAGAGGATTTTAGTTTGGTTCTCAGCTTCCAGATCAGGCAGCTCATAACTACTTGTAATTCCAGTTGCACTGGATGCAACACTCTCTTCTAGCCCCCACAAACACCTGCATACATGTAGTGTACACATACACACACACACACACGCCAAATTAAAATAAATCTTAATCTATCTATATATAGTTTATATATACATATATACATACATATATGTGTTTTTAGTTATCTATAGAATATACAGGGCTATATGGGGGGATAACTACCTTGCAAATATTATCTTTCCTCCTTGTATTACATAAAACTGTACATCTCAAATTACTATACTATTCTTTAAACATAAGAACCTTACCTGTTTGCCACTGCCTTGTTTCTCCCCTTCTCCTCTTCTTGATTTTTTGTTTAAGTACTTTATTTGTGTTAATGCTATCACAAATTTGAAGGAACTGTGCTGCTGTAGTGCTTCTGTTTTCTAATGCTGAGTCAAAAGTGTTTCCTGAAAACAGTTCAATCACATATATTTATTGTTTCAGGATTCTGTTAGGTAAATTACTTGATGTGACATGGTGTTTAGTTATGGTATTAAATTTAAGAAAGCATACACATTTTCTCATTTTCCTTAGTTTTATACATATCCTCTTGTGCACATGCAAGCACATTGAGTAAGACAGTACACAAAATTAAGTTATTTCACATGAATATCCTAAAGGAATAAACTGGTAAGATTAATTTAACATAAGAAACTTTAAGAAACCATAAAAAATAAAAACATCAGACCAACTTCTTATGAATAGAACCTGATAAAGTTAAATGGATTCAGCAAAGAACATATATAACCAAGTGAACTGTTACAGTCATGGTAGTTATATGTAAAATAGATGATACATGTGTTTTATGATTTCAAAGTTACTTAGATTGACTTTGGGGATTAAAATATACATGGCAGGTAATTTGCTGCCATGTGATCAATGCATACAAAATAAACTCTTTAATGAAACCAATTCTCATAACTCTATCATATCATACAAATACACTGTAATGGTTTTAATGAGCCTAGCCCTCATTCAATGGGAATATTTGGTTCCCAGTTAGTTGAACTGTTTGGGAAGGCTAAGGAGCTATGGCCTTATTGGAGGCAGTGTGGCCTTGTAGGAGAAGGTGGGGGTGAAATTGGAGGTTTCAAAACCACACCATAAGCGCAAGTTCCTCTCTGCTGGCCTGCCTGTGGATCAGGATGTAAGTTCTCATCCCCAAGCCTACTTGTTTGTTTGCCTGCTGCCATGCTTCCTGACATGATAATGTACTAATCCATTGAAACTGTAAGCAGGCTCCCAATTAAATGATTTCTTTAATAAAGGACGCCTAGGTTATAGTTTTTCACAGCAATACAACTATAAATAAGTCGGATATTAAATTTTAACTCTATAAAACTGTCAGACTAGCATATATGCTGATATATGTCTTCTGTTGATTTCTATTAAACCTACATTAAAATTTTAGAGTCAAATCCTGCCCAGTAGAAAAATAAACAGAATGATTATATATATTGTCATGATTAAAAAGTCTCCTTAAGAAAAGTAAACTGACCATGGAATAATACTAAATAGAGTATACTAAACAAGAAAAGTTATTAAGCTGGGGTTAAATTTATGATATATTCATGTTAGATGTTTGCTATAGAAATTAAGGCAGTCTCACTCCAAGAATGACATTAATAAATGGTTGATATGAACAATTGTTCTTTTTCTCTTCAAGTAATTTGTATTATTTTTCCATCGCAACCTTTTATGGTCCATGTTGTAAACTGTCCAATAATTGTACTATCAGGGAAACCTAAAATGGATTTCATTCACAAATTAATACAGTATTTATATATGTTGGCTGTTAAAAAGAGGAAAACTTCTATATAGCATCTATAATAGGTGAAGTCCAACTAATATGCCTACAGACATAAGCTAACATTTTTATTTAGCAAGTAGTATATAAAACAAAACATAATTTATATCTCATTTATAATGTTCTCTTACCTGTTGCTTGACAGTCTTCATATCTTCGGGAAACTCTTCTTTCATCTATAGAAATGAATTAGTTATGAACTGATATACTGCCTAGAGAAACTAACAGATCATATTTTAATCTATAAAAAATTATGTTTGCCCCAATTTCTCAACGAAATAAACTTGTTTTTGAAAACTTACCTAAGTTAGACAATATCCTCCACTGAAAATAAGGACTACTGTCTACCCCATTAGAATTGATAACATCCAGAACAGTTTTACATTTTAAGTGAAACTGAGTAGCTATTTCAGCAGAGTACCCCTTAGAAATGAAGATGTTCAATACATGCATGACTGTTGAATGAATGAACCTTTGAGAAAAACAACTTTTGATAAATTAATGCACTGTACATCAGAGGTTTTTAATGTATACATTACATAAAAATGAGATTAACAAAAGATAGAGTGTGGTTAAGAAAAAACTTGATAAATGAATATATGTTCTAAAAAATTTGTTTTTTCCTAGAATCTTAGTTTTTTTATTTATATGTCAACAAATATAATACATTTTTGATAAAGGGGAAGAATTAATTTTGAATGGATACTCCTATTAGGAAAATAAAGCATGTTATGATGCTCACTTATACAGGTAGGATTTTGCACAGAGTGTAACAAAAATTCATTAAATTAGGTTTAGTAGTATAAGATTGTGATAAAAAAATTATGTAAAATAATTGGAGATGAATCAATTCACAGCAGAACATTTTATTCTATTAGCCAACACAGTGGCATTATGGCAAAGAATATTTAATTGCTCAATGGCATAGCAAATGCAAACTAAGGTAAAAATACTAGTGTCCTACCATATGATGTTTTATTAACATCAGAATTCTCAAGCTGAATCTCAAGGTGTGTTCCTTCCTCTTCCCCTATAATGATTTCCATGTACACTTCATTTGATATATCAGCATGACCTAAATTTGGAAATAATAATGTGGATTTTGCCCTGTGGTCCTCAGTCCCAAAAATCCCTAGTAACAATTACCCATGAAGAATATAATAAAGATTCTGGCAGAATGGTTTGTATAAATACTTACCAACCTAACATCTCAGTGACAGGAGATCAACCAGTTAGCCCATCCACTGCTAAATCCAGATAGGCCAAAAATGCTTACTGCCATGTGGAGAAAACACTGGCAGGAGAGTTAGACAAGAATTCAAATTCTAGTACTGTAAAGGTCTTGGGCAACTTATTTTCTCTGAGCCTTTATTTGTCTTACAAACTGGAATATTAGTTTCTACCTCAGAGATTAATTATTAAAGATAAATGAAATTATCACACCTAAAGATTTTTTAAAAATGTGTGTGTGTGTGTGTGTTGTGTGTGTGTGTGTGTATTCCAATGTGAGCTTATGTGCAGTACATGTAAATCAGAAGAGGATGTTGGATCCCCTGGAACTGGAGTTACAGGTATGGTTATAATCTGCCAGACATAGGAACTGAAACTGAACCTGGGTCCTTTGCAAGAGCAGTAAGCACTTTTAATTACTGAGCCACTTCTCCAACTCCAATTAAACAGGTATGATTACACAGATAAACTGTGTACTATAGGATTCAATTTCTACATATTTGTGAATTTCATTACATCAAAACAGTAAACTCTTCATCTCTTTATAACATATTATTTGAAATGTAAAGCCATGTATCCTTATCTAAGTAATACATTAATGCAGAATATCTAAAAAAAAAAGGGCCCTTTGCATGAAATGGCTTATTCTTTTTAAACTATTTTTTTTTTTTTTGGTTTTTTGAGACAGGGTTTCTATATTGCTTTGGAGTCTGTCCTAGAACTTGCTCTGTAGACCAGTGTTGCCTCCAACTCACAGAGATCTGCCTGCCTCTGCCTCGGCCTCAGGAGTGCTAGGATTAAAGGCGTGTGCCACCAACGCCCGGCTTTAAACTTTGTTCTTATTCAGTACATCTATTGTTATCAATTGCATTTAACTTTTATATCATTGTTTCTTATAAATTATTGCAGTGCCTTTTTTTATCTTACTGATATCATCCTCTTCTTGGGAAGAATCTTTAACAGCCATGTAAACCATTTTCTCTCGCTGCATTCGGCTCTGGTCAAGCACTCCAGCTACAGAATGTCCACTGGTATATTCACTCTCTGTGACAATTTCTGTCCCACCTTTAAAATTAAAACACATGTAAATTAGAAATATATTATGGGATAAATCTCTGAATTAAATGCTAGAAGTAGTTCTAAAATCTAAAATACCTGCCTTTGTCATCAATGCTCTCAAACACTCATCACAATCCTTCTCCTAATCCCAATTATTTTCGTTTTAAAGTTTTCTACCATAATAAGTTTCGTATCAGAAAGAATCTAAGAATGGCATAATCCCAATTCCCACTTTATACATAAATATTCATACACAGTTCTAGAAATACACTAAGAAGCCTATGAACATTTTTGTCTTTTGAGAATTTTAGAATCATCTCCATGAAAGATAAAAATTCTAATGTCTCTTATATTGTGGAATTAAAATAGCTTTGTACCTATTTCAACATCATCTTCAGCCTCTGCTTTAAATATATACACTTTTATCACTTCTGAACCAAATCCATCTTCTTTAACATCTTCTTGTGAGCCATCACTACCGATTTTTAATGGTGTGTTCCCCATATGCTCTAACTTCTCTCCCACATCATCCACTGCAAAATATAAAGGAAACAATTTAAGTCAAAAAGTACCTCTGACATTTAATGAGTGTTAAGCATAATGGGAAAATAAAATGTTTTAACCACCTACCCACTATATTCCCTTAGTGTTCTATTATGCAGTCACTAAAAATGCTGTTTCATGAAAACAATACTCAAGGTAGCTATATCACAGGATCAAAATTACATAAAATTATTTTAAATTACAATAAATTACCCAAAACATGTTTCTGTATAGAAGCACTGAAATTTAAAATAGCAAACATGTATTTAAATAGGCTCTATTTCTTAAATATGACATGATTTTGGCAATTTATGAATATCTAACTAACAGCAGTTCATATATCATGGTCCTGTGATATTAATGCTATCCTTAAAACTATACAGAATATGATTTTAAAGTAAGTGGTTACTTCAAATTTTGTGTCTTTGTCTTTTCGTATGTTTTTATATTCACTGAATCATCAGGCTTTAGATGAAAAAAGTGTAAGTAGTTCCCACTTAGGTATTCACTTCACATGCAATTATGAAATAAAGCATAGACTGTATTTTAAGAAAAATCCTTATCACCAAAGTTTGTAACAGAAAAATATATGCATCATCAAATAATTTTACATAAACATCTCAAATTAAAAACCAGTTGTTTCTCAAACTAATTTATCAAGTCTATTATCTTAAACGATGAAATAAAACATATCCAAATGATTTTAGTTAAAAAGGACTTTTCATAAATGATCATGAAAATATTACCTAACAGCTCAAAATTCTGTTGAGGCATTTGAAGAGAATCTCAAACCAAAAATTTTGTGCGTGTATAAAATAAACTTTGTTTTAAACTCAGAAAAAAGATAATACCTAACTGCATGGTACTTTTTCCTTGTTAAAAACCTGATGCTTCAGGGCATATGAAAAAAAAAAAGCCATACAGAAAAGCAAATCAACCATATTTGAGACTACTACTAAAGATTTTCAACATACATATACAATTTTATTTTGTTCTATAGTTTCTGAGGAAGATACAATATGTCACATGAATATTCTACATAAACTATGAAATATATCCTATTAATAATCTTACAACAATCATAAGTTATATTCAATATATTCTCTACAATTATTGTATCTCTAACATTTTAATTTCAATCCTGTTCCTATAAAAACTAAAGCATAATCTAAACCAAAATTGTGTAATTACATATTTCAGAATACCACACATGAAACACTAAACACTGAAGCCTCTGAATATATATAACAATTTTAGAACTATGAAAAAATATAATAAAATGCATTAAAGAGCTATAACCTTGGTGCTTGTTAAAATTTCAGGCAGATCCTAAATGAGTCAAAAATCTACATTTTTGCTAGTTCAGTTTCAAGTTTGATATGTCATGAAAAATGTTTTGTCCATATGAAATGGAAAAACTCACTTATTTAAATATAAATGTTTCCACTTTATTTAAAAGTTTAAGAAGCTAGCACTCTAATAACACAAGAATGATCTAAATATTTGTATTCCATTGTAGCTCCTAATCATACTACTGTATTTAGCAATTATGGGGTTTAAAAATGTCATGAATTAAGATGATGAGCTGTTTAACAGTTTTTCTTATAAATATCAAATAAAATAATGAGGTCATAGAAATATTAAAACAATAAGTTAATTTTCAAGTAAAAATCATTTGGTCATTCATGGACTTAAAAATGGGATTTAAATAAAACTTTTTAAAAGTCCTAGTTCTAAACTGTGTGCCATAATTTTAGCTATAAATATTGTAATTAGAGTTGATATGCCCTTATCATTTTTCTATTGGTATTCTTTCTGATTTCACTTCTACTTTTAAAAAAAGCTTCATAATTTGAATGTTTAACATACCCATTGTTTCCTGCTTAGATTAAGCATCTCAGAATGAATAATTTTGAAATGGATGAAGCAACTGAATTTGTTTTGCATTTTTAGCTAATAAATGGTAATTATTTTAAAAGTGGTGTGAACTTGGAGTATAGCCACCAGCTTTATACTAATATTTATTCTGTATTCTTACTTACAGAAAATAAAACATTATTAATGTTAAAGTTTTACTAGGAAAAAAATGAATTAAGAAATACATTCTCACATATTTTTTCTTCTTATTTTTAGGATGTAGAGCTGGTTTTATGTAGCCCTAGCTTCCTAGCTATGCAGACCTTTCTATGTGGGCATGGGGCTTACAAACTTCCTACCTTGCCTCTCCAATACTGAGATTACAGCAATGTACCACCACTTGTCTTTCAGGGACTGTTCTTAATATAGATAAAATTAAATACTTAATAGACTCAAGCTTAAATTATTGCTTATTTGTAGGCATACACAATACTACTGCTTCTGAACCCAACTTTAAGTGAGCAACATAACACCCCCACAAAATTCTATTTGCATTAAAGACAAGAACATAAGTAAGGTACATGTTTTGCCAGCACTGAAAGACTGGAAATATTCGATATTCATTTGTAGATCACTGACCCAATTTGATTAAAACTTCATTTTACCAAAATATACAGTACAATACTCATTCTAAAAAATGATTAAAATACAATTATATCACTTCCCTCCTCCCTCTTATACCATGCCCATCTCATTCCTCCCCAAATCGATGGCCTCCTTTTTAAAGCTACAAAGGCTTTTGAATTTGCCCGTTATGGTACATAAAAATAAAAAAATTATGTTATGGCTATTATATAAGTATGCAATATACTGATATATCATTGTGATTAAACAATAAACAAAGGATCTCCTCTATAATGCAGAGAAAACAAAAAAAGTCACATTTGAATTTTAATAGCATGCCATGCTCAAGTATATATCCAGAAGAAATGAATATATACCACCACAAAAACTTGTACACGTTTTTCCTATCATCCTTATTTATAACAGTTAAGAAGTAGAAACCAATAAATTGTCCACCAATGATGGTAAACTAAATTATATATATTTATAATGGAATATCATTTGGTAATAAAAAATGAAAGCTACAATGATAAACGCTTTGATATGGATGACCTTTAAGAAACCCTAAGACAGAAAGGAATTTTCACATATTATACAATTCCATGTACATGAAATATATATGTAAAATAAGCAAACTTTATGAACCATGTTTACTGTTGCCTGGGAGTGAAGAGTGGGGAATAACTTTAAGAGCATACCAGGTTTAATTTTAGCATAATTAAAAGTTTCATATTGGTTGAAGTGATAGAAATTCTACTATTAATATATGAACAAACAATAATTTAAATACCTTATTAATTTTGTAGTATAAATTGAATCTTGCTAAACTATTCATATTGTTCACATTGCAAAGCTATAAACATTATTCTTTTACTCTTAAAATTGGCAAAATTTAAATGACATTTTCCTATATGAATTCAATTTCATAAATAAAAGTCCTATTTACACTACAGTGCATCATTATGAAGGAGATTCCTCATTCCAGTGAAGTTTTTCACACAGGAAATGATCATCCATAAATGTCTTAAATATGTTAGATTCTTCTTATAAAAATAAGAATTCATCTGGAACTTTAGGCAAACATAAATACTGTGTATTAATTTCAAAGTTACTTAGCACAAGTGGACAATGTTATTCATCTGGTAGGATAAAGAAGTTGTGAGGTTTGTTTTAAACATGGATTCAATTCAGATGCACCTCAAAATGAGTTAAAACCAAATCTTAACTCTAATGTCCTGTTACTTAATAAGATTTTTTACAGGAATATTTAGGGAAGCTAGATCTGCTTGAAACATTCAGCTTCACCCCTTAAATATTTTGGAACGTCTATATTTTGGGGTAAAAAAGTAAAGGACCTCTTGATTTAGAATGGAGTTTTTAAAGGCAATTTATTACATAATACTTGACTCAATAGCCACCAGACACCAAAAGACAATGAAATGAAGATTAAAAAGATGAAGAGGGGAAAATAAAATATTAAGAGTAAACAGTTCAATTATGAATATTATAACTATTCAAAACAATAAAAATGTGGGAAAATTCTGAATAGTCACACCTTACATATTTTCTATGATTTGTCTGTACAAATTTTTATGAAATAGTTCTAAGCTGGGCTTAATAGCACATGCCTAGAATCCCTGCACTTGGGAGTATGGATAGGAAAATCAGAGTGCATGGGTAATATAAAAATTATTTAGTGTTTGTGTATGTGTATACATAAATTATGTAATACAATTTATTAGCACATACTACATGTACAAACATCTATTTCATTATGACATTTCCATGTCTCTCTCCTGCCATCTTCTTACTTTTCCCTTCTGCTTCCAGAATCCTAATACTCTCCATTTTATTTTCATTTTCTCTAGTGCACTCACCACTGTAGATTTCATATATGAGAAAAACCACATGCACTGCTTGTCTTCGCTGGACTGGATTATTCACTTTACATGATTTAAGTTCTAAAGAAAAAGTTTAAACTGTTCCTGCTTCTCTCACAAATAATTAAGAAGTAATCAATCTCTAGCTTAAATTCAACATAAAACCAAAGCACTGGAGTTTCAATAACATGATAATAATACAATCTTCTCTTTAATTTTCAGTTAAATCTATTAGAGTAAAACGACAGAAATCTCTTCACTTAGCATTGTGTCTTCTCTTGCACTTTTTTCCTTATGTTTGTATGTTCAACTCTAATGTGTTAGCTTTTGTTTTATATTATTACATTTTATTATTAAAAAATAAAAAGATAAATATTCTAGCTTAAAATATTCTTAAAAGAACATTATTCTTTTTCATGATCCTCCTGCCTCTACTTCCAAATTATAGGCACAGACCATGGTACCAGACTTAGAAATGTATGTCTCTTCCTTAAAAATATTTGAAAACAAATGATAAGTCATGATAACCTATAAAACATAACATCTAAGATTTCTAGCATTACAAGTATGTAAATAAGTAGTTGCCCTAGTAAGTCACATACATGTAAGAATAAGCAGTAACACTCCCACAATTTCTTAGTAGTGCACCCAATTCTCTTAAAGAAAATGTAAATATTCATTGGCAAATTATTACCAGGCTGAGCATGATGGCACAGAAGCAGGAGTTAATAGGACCAGAAGTTCAAGGCTAGTCTTGGATACCCACAACTTTGAGGCCAGCTTGTAGTATGTAAAGCTGCCTCAAAAAAAAAAAAAAAAAAAAAAAAAGAAAAAGAAAGAAAGAAAAGAAAAAAGAAAAAAGCAGAAGAAAAAGCACAAAAATGCTTACAAAAGAAAGGTTAACATAATATACTTTAAAAATATATTTAAAAATTACATAAATCCAGTTTGTGGTTTTGGTTTTAAAATCACTAACACATACAAAACATAGAATCATGTTATAAGCACATAAGCACACATACACAGACTTTCTACATGGTGATTCCCTCCTCTGTGTTTTATTTTTATTTTTAAAAGGGAAAATATTATTTCCTAGAAGAGTTAAAAAGCCTTTACTAATTTTTTTTTTATAATTGTAGCATGATCCCTTCAAAATGCATAGAGAACATACCCATTTTTTTACACAGGCCTGTGTACACACATGTGCATTCATGTGTGTATGCTGGGGATTGAACATAGGAGTTTGGCAGTCAAGGCAAGTGTCCTACCAGCTGGACTCCTTGTTTTTATATATACCATCAAAAGCATACCATGAGATTCTTTTATTATCTTTACTGGTTGGTATGGCAAAATGAAAACAAAATAGTTCTACCTTCTTTCAAACAGAGTACTGTAAGTAGTCTGAAATAAAAGCATTAAATAGCTTTGCATAGACCACATATAAATACTAATCAATCAAAATAAAATATAAATCTTGAAAGAAAGACAGGACACTAAGTTTGTTTCAGTTGACAAAATTATAAGTTCATATAACCGATCTAAACATGTTATGTTTGAGTTCTTAAGTAAAAGTTTATTGGCAATGCCAATGCCTGTTGGTTTCTAAACACAGTAAAAACGTAAGTTACTCATTTTGATATATATATATATATATATATATATATATATATATATATATATGTATATACACATACATACATATCACTGAAATTTTGTAGCAGTTAATGTTTCTATTGAACCTTTGAAATAAATTATTTCTATTCTAAGACATTAATTGAACTTTTCATTTTACTTTGGTGTGCAATTTCAGAGTTATTAAAAATACAGGTAAACTCAAAAAGCATCTCAACACCACAGCTTTGAAATTATTTTCAAAGATCCCTCCTACTGCCTTTATGAACTATATCACTGATTCCAAAATGACTTTCCAAATTATAGAAATTAATCTCAGAAGTAACTGACTTTATGTGTCACTTACAAGATATCATTAAGTAGTCTTCAGAAGTGCTCTTGACATCATCATCATCATCATCATCTTCAGTTTTTATTGTAACAGTAGAACCAGGAACACCCCCAGCTGCTTGAATCACAGTTTCTGTATCTGAGTTGGTTACAAGAACTTCTTCTGATACCATAGTGGGAGAGTCAACGCCTGAAACACAATCTTGCACCACATGTCCCAAATGCCCATCAGGACCACTAACAAGATCAGCCACAAAAACTTGCTCTGGTACTCTAACGGTTTCTGTAATTAGTTCGGAAGTCAAGATATGATCGCCATCATCTTCCTCTAAATCTTCTTCAATGGCAACATCAGCTTCAAGTACAGCTTCAGGGACAATCACACCTTCTGTTACTACGTCAGTCTCTGTAATAATATCAGGCCCATGGACAACTTCAGCTGCAAGGCCATGATCAAGAGTTATTCCATCATCTGTGACAACATCAGAAACTAATACAGCTTCAGGAACTGAAACAACAATATGGTCTCCATCGATATGTGCAGTACCAGCCATTCCAGCCACTACAATACAAACAATTATTCAAAAAAGGGTAAAGTTATTCTATTAATAAAATATATTTAACACATACTATAAAATTGTTAAAATATGTACTAAATGTATTGATACACACATATATGTATATATAATTTAAAAAGAATTGTTGATAATTTAACTAATTTTAAAAAATCACTAATTAGGAATTTAGGTTAGAGATCAGTGTAAAAATGCCCAAAAAACATAAGTTATGCTCTTAAAAGTAATTTGTTGTCATTTAAAAGCAAAAAAAGTCATACTAAGACATCACCATACTATAATTAACACAACTAAAATAAGAAAAAAACAAAGAAATCTAAAATAAAACAAAGAAATTTATTTTTTATATGTTTTGGGAAATTAAAATATTCACAGCTATTCAGAAAAATAGTTTGGCAGTTTCTGACAAAACTAAACATTCATTTTATATACAAGCAGCAACTGCATTCTAAAATATTTTGCCCCAGAAAATGTAAAACATGTTTACACAGAAACTATACTTAAATGTTCATAATAATTCATAGCAGCTATTCCTCATAATAGTAAAAAATTAACACTATTCAAATATCAATCCATCAGCAGATAAATGATTGGTTAAATGCATGCACCCTGACACATCCTTATCACTGAATAATACTTAGTCATAAAGAGGAATAGAGCACAACCAACAACCAGAAAAAAATCTCCTGAAACGTATCCTGACTTAGACCTGTATTTAAGATGAAGAAAATAAATGACAGATGTGGATTCATCCTTAAGCAATTTACTTAAATCACCCCTTCAAATAAGGGAACATTAAAGAGGGGGTAGGAGAGTTAAAGATGTATGTAAGAACTTAAAGATAAGGTGAAGAATTACAAATTGCATTCCCTAGACTATTATCCTTAACTCACATAACTATAGTTACCCACATTTGACCCCCATAAGACCAACCCTAAAAACAATCAGTCACAGAAAGGAAAGAGGGTAAAGGGGATCTATCCTTCACCTGTGAACTATTAGCTATATGGGAGAGAAGGAAATCACTATACTTATTTGTACAACCTCTGCTGAGACCACAATGCTACAAAGGATACCTCTATACCTCATCACACAATGGCCCTGGATAATCTTGGTGGGGCACAAAGTGAAATGAGTAGACATAAACATGAGAAATAAAGTAGGTGGGGGTGAAGAGTGAACAGGGGTGGTAGGAAGTGGGAGGTGAGTGTAGTCAGAATGCAAAGGACACATGTGAAACTTTATAAAAAAGGTAAAAGTAAAAAAAAAATTAAAAATCCATGAACAAATATGTCCAAACAATAGGAAAAGAACAAGGTATATAGTTTTAGATAACAGGGATTGCCAAAACTTTGATTTTTAAGATTTGGTATTGTACTACTGTTAAACAGGATACCAGCATTGGGGGAAAATTAATAAAAAGCATGTAAGACCTCACTATACTAATTTTTCCTACTTTCCATGACCATATAGTTTTTGAAACACTGAAAGCAAAATGAGAAACACAAAGGGACACTGTTATCAGCGAACACAACATTCTACTATAAAACATAACCATAGAAGCCCCATGAAATTCTTTAACTTAAAGAAATCACTGTATCAAAAACCTTAGAATCTTTTAACACTTGATTTAGGAGAAAAAAAATCTTAACTCATACTAGACTAAGATTTAGCTTGATAATATTAGTAAGCTTGCACCAGAGAGAAAACTTTAATTTTTCTCTTGAGAAGCATAGTAAGCATCAAATCCCACTTCCATTGTAAATACTATAAGAGAAATAAACTCTCTTCATGAGGAATTTTAAGTTCTGCCACACTGAGGTGGTACAGTAAATTAATTAAGAGTTTGTGGGTCTACTTATAATGCATCATCTATAAGAAATGACTCAGTACTTAGTCTTTTTAACATAATTATCACTTTTCTTATAAAGTACTATCTGAAAGAATGTAAAGTGAGACACCACTAGAGATATACAATGCTTACTATAACCAATTCATCAGCATGTTAGTTAAATATGGAAAACCAGTTTCTACCATAAATGAGAAAAAGCTAAGAATGAAAAGAAAGCTGATTTTTCAACAAAGGTCTTATTATTGTACTGATTTTGAAACCTCACACAATTCAAGCTGTCCTCAAACTGGCTATGTAGACAAGGGTGACCTGGAACTCATGACTGACCTGACTCTGCCTAAGGAGATCTGGAATTACAAGCACATGCCAACACAACCATTCTCCCTTTTAGCTATTCTAAATCCTTCTCTACATTCTTCAATTTTCACCTAAATCTTAAATTACATCAAAAGAACATAACAAGAGACATGCCAAAATAAACAGAAGGCCTTCAACCCTACACAAGGAGCTACCTGTAACTATGGAATGTTCAGGGTGGGAGAAGTAGTACACCTTAGGGAAGAGAACACCAATTGGTTATCAAATACCAAACAATCAGTCCTGAAAATATATACACAAGTAACATTATATACACTGAGCAGGCTATAAATTAGTAATATACATGTATGAAAAATATTTATGAATATACGTCAAAGAAAAAATAGGACATGAATTTGAAAGAGAGCAAGAAGGGATGTAGGAGAGGGTTTGGAGCAAGGAAAGAAAAGGGAGAAATAAAATAATTATAATTTAAAAATAAGAGAAGAAAAGCATAACCACAACCCTACAAAAATGATAGACAATGAGAATATGTATTTAAAAACTACTTTTTGTCATTTATTACTCCAGAAATTAATAGATGAAGACAGACTAGGGTTTCAAATCCTGCATTTATACAGACTGGAAATGATAGCTTTAGTAAAGAAAATTAAATATTAAACCTATTAAATTCATAAAAATGTGGTTCTCTATATGTAAATGCTAAGATTACTATTTCATAAAAATGTTTTCAGAAATCAGTAATTTACTATTCAGTAATTCCTAATTATTTCAGAGTATTAATTAAGATTACTTTGGTTTATGATTAGATAGTGGGGAAAGATGGAAGGACAGAATAATGCTAGTGCTGTCCTATGCTCAGATTAACCTAGCTCGGCTGATTCTAAGAAAATGTAAGAAATTACTCCAAGTTCGCCTAGACCAGAGTAGGTCAAAATCAATCAAACCTAAACCAAAATGAATCCAAATATACTTCTTCATCCTGATTATATTTCTTTAACCTGAACCAAATGACCTTTAAAAACTTATACCAAGAACTAATGATTACAGCAAAATAATGTCAAAATTACTCAGACCAAAAATGGTCCATAACTTTGCTTTCTTATATCAGTTCATCTGTTTCATTTCATTAAATTTAAAAACAAATTCATTTATTCAGCTATACATGAGCGGTACTTCTTTTAAAATGCTATTTATTCAGATACACATAAGTAATATTTATTATGCACTAATAACGCATCAAGCAGCCTTATACTACGTGTGTGAGAGACAGAATATACACAATATACATATAATCATATTTAATTCTCAAAGTAAGTGTGTTATCTCCATTTTATATATGAACAAAATACATGTTTCCTTTAAAAATTGTTATTATTTATGTTCATATAAAATATGGGTAGGACCTCAGAGGACAACTTTATGAAGTGGTTCTCTCGTTTAACCAAGAACTGAAGACAGAAGACAGGTTGTTGTTAGGCTTTCATGGCAAGTACTTCACCCACTGAACCACATCCCAAAAATATATTTTAACTATATTTTAAAAGGTTACTATATTCATTCTTTGACTCAAGGTTATAGTATTATTTTCTTCTTCTTTTCCTGCTGCTGCTGCTTCTACTCTCCTAGAAGGAAAAGTTTTGTTTCTTATCCTAGATAAGTTTTAAAAGAGATACTTGTAAAATCAAGCAAACATGGCATTACTACAGTAATATTTCGAGAAGTATTAAAAGAGCTATCATATAGAAACTCATTTAAATATTTTTTTAAAATTTATTAAGGAGAACCCAATGGCATGAGGAATTTATCTTAGTTTAAAAATTACAAATGATTAGCAATCATCTCTAAAATGTGAGCCAATGATAAACATGTAACAATAAATAGTAAATTCTGAGGAAGTATTTTCCAGTTTATAAGAATTTGTTCAAAGGTTACCTGGCACTCCACTAGAGTGACAGCAAAACTAATTCTTTCTTAACAATCTGTCTTCTACTAGTATCTAAGGCCATTTTGCTACTAAGTTTCAAAGCAATACTTATCTTTGCAATATTAAAATCTTAAAACAACTATTAAACTCAATACCACTGACTGTAAGGAAAATCACTGTACTCAAATATCAGCAAAAATATATGAGACGATATTGTAAAATTTTAAATCTTAACCATCTTTCAGAACAAATTGATCTAATTACTTATAAATTAGTTCTGCCAATTTTCTATACAACATTGATCTTATAAAATGAGAACCTTACAGATTTGGAGACCTGGTTACATGGTGTTAATTTACATGGTTGTATAACTTCAAAAATTTCAAAATGTATTACTAAGGAGAAATGGAAGCCTAATATATTTTAGGACTAACCAATTGAATCATGAATAGATATATAACAAAAAACAGTAGCTCTCTACTTTTTTTCTTACATAAAAATATTTACTTCATTAGTTCATTTTAGAGAAGCCCTCAATAATTATAACAATGACAACAAAAATTAAAAAGTAGTTTTTAAACTTTCCCATCTTCTTACTCCTTCCTTAAACAACATAAAACATACCAAATCAAAACTGTTTCTTTCAGCCATAATGTGATCACCTATAATTTGTTAATGAAAGAGGAGTATGTGTTAATATGTACAGTAACATAAATAACACATGAAAATGAGTTAAAGTAAAAGAAGCCATGCATGAAAGGCCATATATTATATGACTGTATTTATACAAATTTTTCAGATTAGCTGAATCTGTAAGTTGAATTACTGGTTGTTAGAAACTGGTGGAGAAAGGATAGGCACTAACTGATACTAAGTATAAGGTATTTTATTTCATTTTTATATGTATTTAAAATTTTGAGATTATAATTGTAGAATAACAAATGTCTGAAAATCGGATCAATGACCACTGTATAATTCCCTAATTGTACTAAAACATGGAATTATAAACTTTAAAATAGGGTCTGAAGAGATAGTTCAGCAGTTAAGAATGCCTGCTGCTCTTCCTTGGGGCCTGAGTTCAGTCCCAGCACCCACTGTAGGTGGCATATAACTGCCTGTTAACACCAGCTCCAAGGGATCTCATACTCTATTCTCATTTTCACAGGACCAGCATACATGTAGCATATGTGCATACACACATATACATACAAGTAAAAATAATTACTTTAAAACTAATCGTAAAACGAGTAAATAGTATGACATATGAATTACATCTTAATGAAAAATAAAATAATATTTGTATAAAAGTAATTCAATATGTAGCTCCTATTTCCAAAGCAACTAAAAGTGAATAAAATATCACAAATAGAAAAACCTCAAGATGCTTAGGTTACAAAGCTAACATTTAAAATGAAAATTTGTTTAGTATATTGAAATTAAAGAATCCCTCTAGTCTACAGCCTAAATTCAAATATAAGTGGTTTTAGCATTTTTAAAGCTTATAAACTCCCCAGCCAAGAATTTTAAGGACAAAAAATAAAATCTCTCTATCATTAACTTTGTTCCCTTTCATTTATAGTTCTTCCTATGTCACTTTTTTCATTACTGTGATTTAAACATGAGAGGAAAATTAAGAAGTCTCATTTTTGGCTCACAGTTTCAGAGATTTCAGCCTGTTTTCATTGGTATGGGAATGAAGAGAGAGAAGCTGAATGTCATGTCAGGGAGTATGTAGTAGAGAAAAATCAGCTAACCTCATGAAGAAAGGTTAACAGAAAGAGACTATGCCTGTGGTTGCAAGCATTCTACAGTCTTCCTATTTTATTGCCTCTAGGCCCCTAGTCTGTTAGATGGTGATACCCATTGTGTCAGGTGAATCTTTCCTCCTACTGAATCCTTTACCAAAAACACCCTAAGAGACACACCCAATCATGTGCTTTTAATAACTTTAAAATCCTCTCAAACCAATCAAGTTGCCAACCAAGATTTACTATCACAATTCTTGTACTTTCTTACCAACCCCAAATCATTTCTAAATCATCAATAAATAACAAAGCTCACTCATCTTTTAGGAGAATAAATCCATGACTCCTTTATATATCACTTTAACAATAATTTCAATCCTTACTAAATTCAACCTTGAGGGACCCAGGTGTAATTTTCAAAAAAATGTCAAAGAATCACAGAACTCAAGAGAACCTCAATATCATTTAAAAAGTGGATCAGCCAAGTTTATAACCTAGTAGCATCATTGTCAAGACTAGAATATAGTTCCTCTAATTTTTATTACTATGGACTTTAAAATGGGGCAGCAAATGGCATATTAAACCATGCTTAGAATAGTACCATTTTTTGGTGAAGCAAAATATCGCTATTTGTAGTCTCCATCACAGATTTCAGCTTTGTCAAGTACACATGACCCTATGGGTCCCGTGTCTTTCTTACAACCATTTATCATTTCTGTTTTCTACTTTTATTCCTATTGAACCTTCAAATCTAAGAGCCCACCCTTGCTTCTTTTAATTTAGATAGCACCATCTCTTCTAAAAGTCAGACCAACCTTCCCAAAATTTAGTTTCTTTCTAGAAAATAAATGTATTCTTAACATATTTATCAAAATAATTACTGCTTTAAGGCTACTGAAAAAAATGGATATAGAACTAAGAATTCATTTATTAGGACAAAAAGGGAAAAGGTGGTGGGCTCTAAAAATTGCTCAGTAGTTAAGAGTGCTTGCTGCCCTCTTAGCGGACCTGAGTTCAGTTCCAAGCACCCATGTCAGACAGCTCCAAGCCACCCATAACTATGGCAGCAAGAGATCCAATGCCTGCTTTTGGGGCCTGTGGGTGCCTACACACGTGTGCACATGCACAGACACTTGTGCGTGGGCATATGTGCACATACACACACGCAAATCTTTTTAAAAAAGAAGTGTATTTTATTGGCAATAACCTTGAGGGAATGATATCTGAACATAATTCCCAAATATATGATTTACCTTTATCTCTTTGTAATTATCTTAACCTTTTGTATTGATAGAAGCAGCTCCCTTTCCAGCTTTAAGAACAATGCAACTTAAAATGTATTTTAGACAGGTGTTTTAACATTTTCTCCATCTGAAAACTAATATATACGATCACAATATGATGCAATTAAGCAGTATGCATAGTGAGTTTTTCATTTCTAGCAAAATATTATCTTTACATCTCAAGTTTATTTCAAATTTCTTACAAACTATATGATCTTAAATATACTGTTTATATTTGCCTTTAAGAAAATAAGCTGTACAATTTAATTTTTCCAGTAAAGGAATCATTTCAGTGTAATTCTACTTCCTTGTTAATTTTTAATATATTCTACTTTACAATCATAAAATACAACAAAGAAAATGCTTTACCAAAATCCTGCATAATCATGGTATGGGCCATTCTAGCATCTGAAGTGTGCAATCCAAGACTTCCACCACCTGAATCCATCCTTAGCAAAGTTCATTCACAAATACCTGTAAAATAAATGGTTTGAAAAGGGGTTTTAAAACATTTATCTCCAAATCAGTCATTTTGAGAGAAACACAACAGAAAATATGCCTTACAACCAGTATGCATAACTCATTACAAAAGAAAAGAAAACCCAAAACTGCTTAGATGCTGTATGTGAGAGCCATACATAAAAGAGGCAGGTGGAAGTAAAGCCAAAATACAGAAAATGAGGCACAGTTATGGTGGTAAGCCATCAGAACATGATAAAAAGCAAAAGAACAAAACTGGAAGACTGAGGTCCAGTTAAAATATGTGTAATAAATAAAATGAATGATGACAGATTAATAGTTTGGATGTTTACACATTACTAGAGAACTCAGATGTCTAGTATTAGTGACTTTCATCCAGTAGCTTTCATCCATTTCTTCCAGACCCAGATCAGTCCTGCAGTGAGCTCTGCAGATATTGTGTTCACCTCTGGCTCCTGGGGCTCTACTTATAATGCAAAATGTTCTATCACAAGTTTCCCTGGAGTTCTTTTAACCAGTAAGGACTTCTGGCCTTATTCTGCTACATTCTCTTGTCTCACAGTTTTGAGGAAATCATGAAACATGACTCCTTTCTAAATATGGTAACGATAAGACCAACCACACACAAACATTTAGCATTGTTTCTTTCTGCATATCATTTGCTTGCAACTGTACAACTGATATTTTCCAGTAATGATTAATAACACCAAGCTATTCTGGGGAAGTTTTTAAAGCAATAGTTCAACCTTTTTCATTTCCTATATTAAGACAATCAGACACTATGGAACAGAAAGTCAGATGTTGTCACTCAATATATTACTTATAATTGCCTATGTGCATTGCTCCAGCAACAAAAGATTCTAACCAAACAACCAAAATTGTGCAAATTATAAAAAGTATTTAAGTTATTTTCACTCAGAAGTGTTTGTTAAATTGAACCACAACACACAAGGGTTATGTCCTTAATGAAAATTTTAGAACCATGCCTAAGCCCCACCTTCTGTAATGCTCTATAGCTACCCCACAGGCAGAAGAATATTGAAGACTAACTCCTATTTAAACACTTGAGTTGTACACTTTGTACACAAAAATATTCTATATCAGTGGATAATTATTTCTATGTACCAAAATAATTAGGTAAATTATGCTGGAACAAAATTAGATATCTGGGAGGACTTCTTAGGTATATTTTGCCTTTCTTTCAAATTAGTATGTTTTGTTTTGCTGTCATCCAAGATAAGGACAAAGGGCCAATGGAGTTCACCACCATCAATTATCTGTAATAACATACATTTAAGTAAAAATGCCATAAGGATTTATTTTGACAGTTAAAAAATATACTATGTGAACTTCCATTTTAACATTTGCTTTCTTTATCAGATAACTATTACCGTTACAAAAGTCATTCTATAGTTTAAATTTTGTATAATTAATAAAGAATAAGTAATTTGTTAATCACCTTTACATAATTTGGTTGAAGAAACTGTAGATTTCCTTACTAATTGTAAAGTGAATTTTGAAAAATTTCTTTTTAATTTTTCCTTCAACACAATGCATTTCCTTTGGGAAAATGTCTTTTTATCTATTATGAAAATACAAGTTACATACTTAAAAGCATTTTTAATCAAATCTCTTACACAACTTAGGAATGTTCTCTACTCTTCAACTTGTAAGGTGAGGTTTTGAAAGCTCACATGCTCAAAGCTGTGTTTCTCTAAAAAGCAGTCAGAGGGATGCCACCACCAGGACCCCTCCCCCCAAAAAAGATTACTCAATATTACATTTAGAATTAAACTGCTTAAGTCAAATCTTCTTTAAATCATATACTTAAAACACCTTCATTTGGACAGTAAAGAACAACCATGGACAAGGTGTATCTTTGCCAAATCCATACAGAAAAATCTACTCTAGCACTCAATGAAGTGTGAAAATTGCCACATACAGGGCAAATATTATGGAAGTACCACACTGTATAGACAGCAAAGACATAAAGTGCAATACTTCTTCGGATATATAAAGTTTCAATAGATCAATAAATAATGTAAGGGGACAGCAGTATGGAATTTAATAACCGATAGGTAGCTAAGCTCAGTCTTCACAAGAGTCTACCACACACGCTTATGGAGCCAAGATAAACCAAGCAACTATGCCTCAAGTACACATCCTTCTATCGATGCACGGTAAACAGAAAACCCAAAAATCAGATTTTACTCTCATCTTTCTCTTCTAAACAGCTCGTTCAGGGGCAGGCTTCTCTGTGATGTCAACAGGGCGAGGGACAGAAGAGAAATGGTAAGGCGGCTGAGCAAGAGAATGGGAAAGTAGTATTCGCAGAGATAGACAAAGGAGCCCTGGCAAGTAGCAATATTGCAGCTTTGGACGCAGCACTCTTCCCGCAGAAGTCTCCCTTTCCCACGACCGTGCCAAGTTTCAATCATTTCCAGCCGAACGCACACACGTGCCCTCTCCGATGTCGCCCAGGCGAACTGATGTTCAAGGGAACGAGAACAAGAGAGCCTTCGTCGCGGAAAGGCGAGACCCGACCAAGGAGGAGTCCCCCGCGGCGCCCTCCCTGCTCTCCCGCGGCGCAGCGGTCACTGGCGCTGCCCCCACCCCGCGCCGCCCAGCTGCTCGCCGCCCCTCGCTCCAGCAGCCCCGCCGTACGTGGGAGTCCGCCGCCAAGCAAAATGGTGGTGTTGGAGCCCAGGCGACGGCTGCCGCACACGGCACCCGCCCCCCCCCCCCCACACACAGACCGGCTCTGACGGCTCCGGATCGTCGCTCCCTCCCACGCCCGGCCCCGGGCCGCCTGACTGGCTGAAGCCCGCTAGCCCTCAGGCGTGCCGTGCCGTGCTGTGGGCTCAGGTCAGCCGCTGCTGCGGGCGGGCGGGCGGGCGAGCGAGCGAGCGAGCGCAGCGACGCGGGGCGCGGGCGAGAGGCTCGTGGAGGGGGGTCGCTGAGAGAAAATGCCAAGAGGACGCCACACTCTCCACCGTTTTGTTTTCCGCCATTTTCCTGTCACCCTAAAGCACCGACGGCCGAAACGACGGCTTTAGCTCCCCCCGGGGAGGGGGGGACTCCGGCCTAGGAGAGGAGGGGGCTGGCTGAGGAGGGGACCCTCTTGCCTCCGTTTCCTGGCCTCGGATGGCGGCGGTGGAGGAAGCCGGGACTCGGGTGGCTGAGGTAAAAGCTCGGGGACTAGACGCCACTTCCATTGTTCCTTTCGCCCTCCCCGAGACGCTGGGTGGGAGCCTCTCCCCTCACCGAGACACGCTGAGCGTGGCAGAGCTGGCGCTCCCGAGTTTCTCCTCGGGAGTCCCCTTACCTGTCACCGCCGCCGCGGGCCGCCACCGCCACCGCCTTCCCCGCCGCCAGACAGACTGAGGCCGCGCTCTCAAGTGCCGCGGGGGGCGGCAGCCACGGACCTGGAAGGTCCTAGCTTTCGGGTTTCCGAGGTTCCGCAGCCCGAGCCAATCACAAGCTACTCTGCGACTGGGAGGCGCGCCGCCTTGTCCCGCTTTATAGCGCTCCTACATGCTGAGGTTGCATTACGTCACGCAACCCTTGCTGCAGGGTAGGGGGCCAAAGGGGGAGGGCGCGCACGCGCGCGCGCGCCGCGGCGCCGACCGTGGATCCCGCGCTGGGCTTGTGCTCAGAGACCCCGCGGACTAGCAGCAAAGGCTGCGCTGCCGGTGGAGGAGTGCGAATGCGCAAGCTCGCATCTTGGGACGTCCCTGAGGAGTTTCCGTGGGAAGATTTTTGTTTTCTAGGTTTCCCAAATGACATGAAGAGAAGGAGGGAAAAGCAGAATGACCCACTCGCTCAACATACAATAGATGTTGCTTGCCATTTAAAAATGTGTGTGTGTGTGTGTGTGTGTGTGTGTGTGTGTTACCCTGGAGGACCTGAATGTGTGTGTGTGTGTGTGTGTGTGTGTGTGTGTGTGTGTGTGTGTGTGTGTGTTACCCTGGAGGACCTGACAAATTAGATATTGACTCTCCACAAATAAAGGCTATATATGTTTTGCAGGTCCCCTCCATTCCCCACTCTATCCCTTTTATAAATGGAGATAATTCGAAGAAGTAAAAAAAAAAATCAATTAAAATTAAAAATGCAGTTTTAAAAATAGAAGAAAAAGATAGACAAGAGAACTAAATGAAATGAACCCTAAGTAATTTCCGACTGTGACACTTTTAGCTTCTGTCTGTAGAAAAGTGGAAAATTCGACGGGTGTGCCAGAAAAGGTGATGAAATGAGACAGGAAAAGGAGATATGAACCAGGTTGTACTTTTAATACGCCTTACATTCTGAGATTTAACCCTTAATTATATATTCATTCAGAATCTATAATACTATTTAAACAGGGAGAAGACATGTCCTTTGTGGAGGGGGAAAGAGTAACTCACTATTGAGAAAATAATCTGAATATTTAAAAACAAAAGATGTTATACCTCTAGAGATTTTTTTAGATGTCTAGAAAGATATGACACTCTACCAACTGACCAGAAAGCAATAGTCTTTCCCCGAAAGGTACCAGGTAATAGATATTTTAGTTTTGAAAATAAATACTAATAAATATTTCTCCGTGGTGCTGGGGATGAAACCCAATACCTCACACAATCTAAGCAAGCACTCTACTTCTGAACTATGTATACAAACCAAGGAAATATTTCTGAGGGCTGCAAAGTCTGTATCACAACTATTCAACTCTCCTATTGCAGCCCAAAGCTGCCATAATTTGTACACAGTGAGCAAGGTTGTTTTCTATTAGAAATTTATATATATTGACATTTGAATTCTATTCCATTCATTGTGTTTTGAAATCATGTTTTGGATATTTCTTTAACCATTTAAAATATAAATCTCCTTTCAAATATATATGTCCAGATTTGGCTTGTGGGCCATGGTTTTTTTTTTTTTCATACTTTTAGCTGTCATTTCTTTACACTTCTATTTTCTTTCCTAGATGAAGAAATGTGTTTTAATGAGTGTATATGGTGACATAGTTCTGTACTTGAAAATATGTCAAATACTGCTTACTGGTCTTTTACTGTGACAATTCCAACTGAAAACTTAGAAAAAACTTTAAAAAGAAGTGTTTTGTGTGCTTGGTTGATTTGGGGTGTGTGTGTGTGTGTGTGTGTGTGTGTGTGTGTGTGTGTGTGTGTGTGTGGAAAGAGAAAGATTCCATTTCATGAATGGCAGCACTGTGGTACATCCTTGCTCTTTTTTCCTTAAATATCAATCAAAATGTCATGAGAATTCTGTCTCTTTAACATCTGTAGAATTCCCCAAACTTTGGCCAGTCTATCATCCTTTGTTGAGATTCACATCCCTTCTTATTTACATTACTGCAAAACTATGATAAGCAATTCTTTTGTGTCTGTTTAGTCATTAACACTCAAAATACCAAGTTTCCAAGCCAGAAGAATGTCTAGAATTGAGTATCGAAACTCCATTATTACTTCACTTGAAGCTTTCAGCAAGTGAGCCCGTTGTAATTCTCTTCTGACTCATTTCTCATCCCTATAACTCAATCTAATGAAATAGAAATAATGCAAATAGAATCAAATCAAACATAAAATATACTCATTTGAAGGAAGAAATTGGCTACTTGATGTGGAAGAAAAAACATGAAATACAGGCTTTTGTTATGTTTTAAAATAATAGTAATAAATATTGTTTATATGTTGATATTTTAGAGCCTCTTCAGGATCATACTAGCTACAAGAACAATAATATTAGTCAAGTTTCTCAGTAACCTCAGCTAACTAACTAATAGTGGTTTGCTATGGTACATTTAGAAACCAATATTGCTGTCTCTTTTTTCTTAAATGATTCTTCAGTAACAGTTTGTCATCAGCTACATTCTCTTTAAACTGAATCTCATGTATGAACTGTATTCCTATTCTTGCTTTCCCTGTAACCTAGGCAACTCCCATGGAATAATACCAAAAGCATATTCTGGGTCACCTAGAAGAACATTTTACAAATATATATTGTCATGCACGGTCAACATTTATATTTATATTTATATTTACAAACAGGTTGACACTAGATAATAGTGTTTCAATTGTTCTTGGATGATTTGAAACAAGAGTCAGTTTTCATTTGTAAATTATATGGTACTACTCGGTGTACTATACATAATCAAATATCTTGGTAGTTAGAGTGACAGGTGGGGTGAGTCATCTCATAGCATACAAAAGGGCAAGCCATATTCAATATGCCACTGCAGTCATATTCATGTATGAGGTACAATTTAGCTTCATCAAAAATATAATATGCGATATTAAATTAATGCTGTTACTTCAGAGGTAATTTTTGATTGTTTTCTGAATTGTATACACACACACACACACACAGAGAGAGAGAGAGAGAGAGAGAGAGAGAGAGAGAGAGAGAGAGAGAGAGATTGTATTTATATATTGCTCTGGTTTTGTTCACATTTAACTGACATTATAATAAAACTAAATTAACATTAAATAATACCATTTTCCTTGAAAATAATCTAGAATAAAAACTACAAACTACTCACAAATGTCTAAATACTATCCCCCACAAACAGGACCAGGAATCATTGAGGGAAGTGGATAACTCCAAATTTCACAAAAGAAATGAATAAGATGAGATTTTGCCATTTTGTTCTAATAAAGAGGAAATGTTCAAAGACCAATGTATTTATGCCAAAAGTACACAAAAGTTTCCAAAGATAAAGTAGCTGTGAATGATGGAAACATATTAAATACAAAAATTCTAAGTTGAATCAGGATCTCAAAAGAGATCTTCCAAACAAAAGCTTCAGTGAAAGCTATTTTTCCTGCACTCACAGAGTATCAAGTTACATACTCTGTAAATTAACAATAAAAAGAAAGTAAATCAACAGTTCATATTTGTTTTTCCATTTTAACTACTTCAGCACAACACAATATCCTTAATAGAAAAATCAACATTTTAAAAGTCTCAAACATAGCAACAGACCTAAGCAACATTAACAATGGATGAAACATGAGATGAAATACTGAACTAAAAGTTTTTCAGGTTATATTCACACAAATATCTTAGTAGCTTCCCTATCAGTGTCTTCACAAAAATTTGATGTTATTACTATTCCTTAGTTTACATTAGCTAATGGATAGAAAATGGACTCTAAACTTGCACTTGTCTGGTACTTAAAGATGGTAAATGCCTTTACAAGAGTGCTCTAAAGACCCAGCAATGTGCCTTGTGAGCATATACCCAAAGGCTGCTCCATCCAACCACAAGGACATTGGCTCAATTATATTCATAGTAGCTTTATTTGTAATAGCCAGAAACTGGAAACAACTTAGATATCTCTAAACCAAATGGATAAAAAATGTGGTACATTTACACAATGGTTTATTATTCAGATGATAAAAAAAATAACACAAAATTTGCAGGCAAATTGATGGAACTAGAAGAAAAATTATCCTGAGGGAGGTAACCCATAGTCCTTTCTAATTAGACAATGCTATTTCAGCCCTTCTTAAATTTTACTAACACTCATTTGGTGACACAGTATATGGTATATTCCATAAAATATTTTCTACACATTTGAATCAGACATACAGTCTGTCACCCATAGGTGGGATGTTCTGTATCTGTCTGGTTATCTATTTTGTCTAGACAAGGTTTACAGAAAGTGAGATAATAAGTCTTCAATTATAATTATATTACTATTGTTCTTATTGTTGCCCATATTGCTTAATGTATTTAGGTCATTTGATGTAGGATAAATGTATCTCTAGTATATTTTTCTTTGTTATATAATGACAGGTTTTTTTTATTAAATTGTAGCTTTTCTGAAGTAAGTTTAGCTACCCTGTTTTTGTTGCCTCAATAAAAAAAAAAAAAAAAAAAAAAAAAAAACCCTGTTTGAGGAACCTAAGAGATTCATACAAGATCCCTAACAGAAGGGGAAAGGAACAAGAGGTCCTGAGTATATTGGGAGTGGGGGGGCAATGACTGTAGAGGGAGTTAAGAGAAAAAGGAGGGAAGGAGAGGAAAACATGTGGGACCAAGGAAGATTGAGTCCGGGACGAATAGACAAGTGCAGGGAAAAAAAAGAGATACCATAATAGAAGGAGCCATTATAGGTTTGAAGAGAAAACTGACTCTAGAGACATGGCCAGAGACCTACAAGGGTGACCCCAACTAACAACCTGAGCAACAGTGGAATGCTCTTCCCTGATAATGAGATTGATAAGTAACTTATATGCCATCATAGAGCCCTCATCTCGTAGCTGTTGGAAACAGAAGCAGACACCCACAGCTAAACACTGAGCTGAACTCCTAGAATCAAGTTGCAGAGAGTGAGGAATGATAAGTAAATGGGGACAAGACCAAGCTACAGAAAACCACAGAGACAGCTGACATGAACAAGTGGGAGCTCATGGACCCCCCAGACTAATAGCTGGGAAACCAGCATTATAGTAACTCAGAAACCCTAAACGTGGGTCTCATAATGCCTGGGCAGACTAAGGGACCTCTGACAGTGGCACTAGGATCTATCCCTGGTGCAAAAAAGGATGTTGGGAGCACATTCCCCATGGAGGGATATTCCCTTAGCCTACAGACAGGAGGGGGGCCTAGGCCCTACTCCACAAGATTTGACAGATTTTGATGACCCCTTCTGGAAGGCTTCACCCTCCCTGTGCAGTGTGGGTGGGTGGGATGAGAGAGGTGGTCGGGGGCATGGAAGGAAGGGAGAGAAAACTGGGATCTATATGTAAAATAAGGAACAAAATATATATGTATACTTTTCTATTCCTTCACTTTCAGCATATTTGCGTCTTTAAATTCAGTTACATTCTTATAGACAGCATGCATTTGAATGATTATTATTGTTTCATGATTTTGTTTTAACCCACTGAATCATTCTGTTTTTGGTTGGGGAAATTTAATTCATGTCTTTAAAAGTAATTATTGATAAAGACAAACTTGCTACAGTCATTATTTCCTTTGTTGTTCAGCTATTCAGTTTTAAATAATACTTTCTCATTACAATGTCTTGAAGTGTTGCTCCTTCATTTTCATCTTACAGTTCACAGCTTCAATTCTTATGTATAAATATTTAATATGTATTGAGCTTGTTATAATAATTGCTGAAATATTGGGGTGTACTATTTTTTATGTATGACACCAAATTTTTCAAAAGCTATTTATTAAAAAAAAACATTATCAGTACTGAGTGTTATAAAACATCTATGTTGAAACTGAATTGGCTCTCTATGTGTAGATTTACCCCTTGTCTGTCTATTCTGTTATACTATTTATTTGCCTGCATGTATGCCAACATGTTCTTTTTTCCTTCTTGCAATCAGTACTACAATTAGAAATCAGATGCTGTTATACCTACCTTGCTTGATTATTTTTGTTCAGGGTTGCTGTGGCTAATGAAAATGTTCGTTTTTCTATTTAAATCATAAAATTAGTCTTTTCTAGTAATGTGAATACTGTCATTGGTATTTTGACAGGGTTTCCATTAAGTCTGTGAAATGTTTTGCTTACTATGTAGTCTCAACATTATTGATTTTTCTAACCCATGAACACATGATGTTTTTCTATTTTCTCTTCTGCATATGTCCTCAGTTTCTTTCATCAACGATTTATAATATTCATTATGAAAATCTTACTATATTTCATACATATATATATATTGTGTAGGTATTATAAATTGGAATCATTCATTGATTTAAGTTGACGGTAACCTGCTACTCACAATAATACTATTGGTTTCTGCATGTTGACCTTCTATTATGTATCATTCTGTTCTTTTCTTTTGTGGGAACGCACTTAGAATTTTCTACATATAAGATCATGTCATCTGGCTTTTAGACTCTTTCTGTCCCCTCTTCTACATGGATCCCTGAATCTTTGGAGTAGGGAGTGTGGTATATGTGTTCCATTTAGGGCAGAATATTCTGTAGTATTTTAATCTCTGTACCTTGAACAGTTGTGGATCTCTGTGTTGATAATCGCCTGCTGCAAATAGAAGCATCTCTGATGAAGATTGAGAGATGCCTTATTCTACAAGTATAATGTTAAGTCATTAGGAGTTGGTTTAATACTGTGCCGGCTAGATTTATTCAACATGAGATAAACTGTAGTCATCTGAGAGGAGGTAACCTCAAGTGAGAAAATGCCTCCATAAGATTGGACTGTGATCCTTCCAGTCATTTGGAGTAGGGTGGTGGATGGGAGGGTGGTCGGGGGGGGGGGTCATGGGAGAGTGAGAAAGAGGGAAGGAGGGGGAGAGACGGGGGAGAGGTAACTGGGATCATTGTGTAAAATAAAAAGAAAAAGACCAAGGCTTTAAAAGTTTAAGACTCAAAAAAAAAAAAAAAAAAAAAAAAAAAAAAAAGATTGGACTGTGTTCTAGACTGTAGAACATTTTCCTAATTACTGATTGATGGGGGAGCACCCAGCCCATTGCAGGTAATGCCACTCTTTGACTCTTTGGCTGCAAGTCCTGGGTTCTATAAGAAAGCAAACTGAGTAAGCCATGTAGAGCAAGCCAGTAAACAATGCCTCTCTATGGCCTCTGCATCAGCTCCTGCCTCCATATTTCTGCCCTGTTTGAGTTCCTGTCCTGACCTTCTTCAATGATGAACAGCAATATGGAAGTGCCTGTAAGCCAAATAAACCATTTTCTCCTCAACTTGCTTTTTGGTCATGACATTTTGTCACAGCAGTAGGAACCCTAAATAAGATACTATGTCCTTTTTTCAGCATAATATTAGTAGGTTCTCTCCTAGTATCTACGTGTGTTTAATATAGTTTCTATACCTGATAATGGTAGCATATATGGATTTCATCTTTTGAAGTGATATTTAAATACTTAGAAAGCAGTAGGCTACTAGCCTAATGTTTTGCCACTATTGCACTAATGACATATCTTGTCAGGCTGCTTGTTATTGTAGCTCACAAGGTTTGTGTCTGGGTGAAATTGATGATGACTTTTCTCTTCTGGTAGCATGAGTAATACTTTCAGCAGTATGAAAGATGTCTTGTAGGAATGAAATTCATAGGTCTGTACTAGCCCGATTTCTCCATGTTATATGACTCAAATATGTTTTGTTGTACCTTCAGCAGTAAGGTTTTACCATTGAATTCTACAGAGTAACAAGAGGATTGGCAATATCCTGTAACATTTAGGGGGTGTCCATGAGGCTTCATTGGCCAAGAATTGCAAAGGAAGTAACATATTTCAAGAACTGGGATTTTTATTGGTTAGCCTCTGTTGTCTAATAGGGGCAATGCAGGGTAACTACAAATTTACTTTTTAAATGTATATGTATAGATATTTTAGGAAGCTTGTACAGTGGTTTGTTTCCAAATTTTCTATTTCTTTATATTCTATTTTTAATATTACATATAATTAGAACATTTCTCATTTCCTTTTCCTCCCTTCAAACCTTCCCACAGACCTCATCACTGTTCTTCAAATTCATGACCTCTTACTTGTTTTTTACCAATTGTTATGCTCTCTGTTTCTCTCTCTCTCTCTCTCTCTCTCTCTCTCTCTCTCTCTCTCTCTGTGTGTGTGTGTGTGTGTGTGTATGAAAATGCATGTGTGTGTTATATTTAGGATATAAAACATATGAATGTTTACATATTTATGTGATATATCCTAAATATAACCTGTTTGGTCTGTATAATGTTACATGTATGAATGTTTTCAGGGCTGACAATTTGGTACAAGAAAACCAATTGGTATTCTCTTCTTCACCGGTGAAGACTACCTCTCCTGCACCCAGGTTTTTCTCATCTGTTATAGGTCTTTGTGTATGTTTAAGGCCCCATAACCTTTTCCACATCCATTTTGGCATGCACATTGGTGTTTTCCTTGTTCAGCTCATAATTGAGCAGTCATGTTGGAGAGTTTGTGGATTTAGCTTCTGATATTACTAGGAGACACAGTCTCACAGCGAACTTTCTGTTCTTCTGGCTCTTGTAATTATCCTGTCCTGTCTTGCACATTTTTGCCCTGAGCCTTAGGATTTGGTGTATTTTCTAGACTCCTGGCCTCTACATTTTGATTGGTTTTGGTTTTCTATAGAAATCTCCAACAGTTGTAAATAAGTTTCATTGATTAAAAATGGAGATTACACTTATAACTGTGGATAAAATGACAAATAGTTATAGACTGTTGCTAATAGATTGTTGCTAGGTATTGTGCTGGTTTAGTAAATTAGTAATAACCATGACTTCACTAGCACTGAGTAGATAGTAGGTTTCCAATCCATAGTTGCTCCCCACTTGTTGAGAAGGTCTTAAGTCCAGAGAGCTGTTGATTACCAGGTGTTTATGGAATATTTTACCTGTAGGGCTATTGTGCAATGGTGCTTGTCGTCCATGGGTATAATAGCAGGGTAGGACTGTTAGTTGTGTCTTTGCTTTGGAAGCTTGCATGGTATCTTTTGATAACACTAGAATTCAAGGAGAGTATATTTAGGTCAATTCAAGCTCAGGGCTCTCTGGCCCCCTTTTCTGAAGTCCATGATAGGAAATTGCCTTTCATTTCTGAGAAGTAACTGAGGGCAACAGTAATAGGCTGTATGATTTGGGAGTCTTGGACAGCCCTGACCAGCAACTCACAAAAGAGCTTCTCATTTCTGATATTGGAGTTCTTGTTAGTCACTCTTTGGCTCTTAGAGGGAGCCCTTTAAGCCCAGAAAAGTTCATAAAAACTCTATACTCATATTTATAAATAGAATTATGCATATTATAGATAAATAAATAATAGACTGATTCCTTGTGGACTTTCAGCCATTCATATCATTATTTTTCCCACTTCCCTCATTCTTCAATATGTAACTCCCAGCTCTGTCATGGAAGAGGCCCCCATTTCCCATATCACATCACTTGTATTTGGCTATTACCCTTCAACTTTCCCAACTTTTTATGTATTTACCTCCACACTCCCTAAAAGAGTCTACTCTTTTCTATTTCCTTCTCTATTTCTACCATTATTCCTGTCCTGGAAATTGTCTCATTTTACTTTCCTGGTTTCTGTAGTTATTGTAGACTATATTTTAACATCTAAAGGTTTGGAGCTAGGAGCCTCCAATGAAAAAACTCATTCAGTATTTGTCTTTCGGGGTCTCTGTTACCTGGCTCAATAGGATCCTCTCTAGTTCTATCCAGTTACCTACAAAACTCATTATTTCATTTTTTGTTACATTTTTTTGTAAAACATTGGGCCATTTCAAATTTCTAGCTGTTCTGAACATGGCTGAGAAAAGTAGTCATGGAGTAGGACATCAAGTTTTGGGCATATGCCAAGGAGTGGTTCAGCTGGATTATATGGTAGATTTATTTTTGGCTCTGGCTCTTCAAAATTATCCACACTTATTTTATAGTGGCTGCAGCAGTTTCAATCCCACTAACATGGAATAAGGACTCCATTCTCACCTCATCCCCTCCAAGATCTATTGTCAACTGTTGTCAATTGTTCTATTAGTCACTGCCATTCTGACTGAGGTTTTGATTTATATTATACCTGGTTACTAGAGACAAACAATAAAATTTGAACTATCTTTCAGTTACTTTTTTCTTTTCAGAATTTTCTATTCAGGTTCCAGGCCCATTTTCAGATGGACCTTTTTTTTTTTTTTTTTTTTTTTTTGACTCTCATACAATATATCCCTATTACATCATTCCATCATTCCTTTCTCTATCTACCCCCTATTCCCTCCCTCAGATCTACTGCTTCTCTATTTCCCTTCAGAAAATAGCAAACTATATGAGTAGATACGAACTTTCAAGGCTAATCAAGGCAACTCAGGAGGAGGAAAAGTGACCCAAGAGCAGGCAAAAAGAGTCCAAGAAACCCCCACTCCCACTGTTAGGAGTCCCTCAAGACCTCCTGAGCTGAACAAACACAATGTGAACGTAAAAGACCTACTGTACACCCATTTGGTCTCTAAGGTTGCAGCTTCAGTCTCTGTATGTTCCTATGAGCCTTGCTTATTTAATTCTGTAGAGCATGTTCTTCTACTGCACTGGACCCATCCTACAACTATTCCTCCCCCTCTTTCAAGGGATTCTCTGACCTCCACCTAATATTTGCCTGTGGGTCTTTGCATCTGCTCCCATCAGATGTCAGAGGAAGCCTCTCTGATGACAACTGAGCTAGTCACTGATCTATGAATATAGCAGAATATCATTAGGAATCATTTCATTGATTTTTTTTTAAATCTGGTCATGTTTGTTTCTACCCCAGGTCTCTGGGCCATCCGATTTTCAGTTCCTGGCTGTCCAGGCAGTGTGTAGCCTGGACTCTCACTTTATGGCTTCAGCCTCAAGTTAGACAGATCATTGGTTGGCCACTATAACAAGAACTGCACCATTACCCCAGAACATCTTGCAGGTAAGACAGGTGCAGGTTGAAGGTTTTGTGGTTGGGTTGGTGTCTGGTTCCCACCACTGGGAGCTTTGATACAGAAGATGGCCACTTCAGGCTCGGTAGCCCTCATCACTAGGAGTTCTCACTGTGGTCACCCTCATAGATTTAGGTTTCCATGTGTCCCCTCTTGAGCACTCATTGTTACTTAGCCTTTCTGACTATGTGGATTGTAGCATGATTATCATTTACTTAAAATCTACTGTCCACTTATAAGTGAGTACATACCATGTTTATCTTTCTGATTCAGGCTTGCCTCACTCAGGATGTTTTTCCAGTTCTATCCATTTGCCTGCAAATTTCATGATGTCAGTGCTTTTAACAGCTGATTGATATACTCCATTGTGAAATGTACCACATTTGGTTTATCCATTCTTCAGTTGAAGGACATCTAGGTTGTCTCCAGTTTCTGGCCATTATGAATAAAGCCACTATGAGTAAGTGTCTTTGTGCTCAGATGTTACAGCTTTTGGGTCTATGTCCAGGAATGGTAGAGCTGGTTCTTGAAGTAGATCATTCTCAGCTTTCTGAGGAACCATCGTATTGATTCCCATAGTGTCTATACAAGTTTACATTCCCACATACAGTGCAGGAGTGTTCCACTTGCTCCACATCCTCACCAGCATGAGCTGTCACTTGCATTGTTGATCTTAGCCATTCTGACAGTTATCAGATAGAATCTTAGAGTCATTTTGATTTGTTCAGCTAAGGATGTTGAACATTTCTTTAAGTGTACCTCAGCCATTTGGGATTCCTCTATTGAGAATTCTGTTTAGATATCTAACCCATTTTAATTGGAGTTTTTGATTTGTTAGTGTCTAGTTTCTTGATTTCTTTACATATTTTGGATAGTAGCCCTCTGCCAGATGTGCAGTTGAGAATGTCTTCCCATTCTGTAGGATGTCATTTTGTACTATTGATAGTGTCCTTTGCTCTACGGAAACCTTCAGTGTCATGATCTCCCATTAATTAATCTTTAATTTTAGTGCTTCTGATATAAGTGTTCTGTTTAGCAAGTTGTTTCCTGTGCTAATATGTTCAAGGCTATTCCCTCTTCTTGATGGTTTTAAATAGGTAAGGCTGAAATGGACTTGTGATTGAATGCTTGGCCAATAGGGAAGTGACACTTTAGGAGATCTGGCCTTGTTGGAGGAATTGTATCACTATGAGCTCAGACTTTGAAGTCTCCTATGATCAGGTTATACCACAGTTGCTTCTGCTACCTGTGGAGCAAGATGTAGAACTCTTAGCTCCTTCTTCAGCCCCATGTCTGCCTGCACACCACACCATTGTGTGCCACCATGAAGATAATGAATTAAAGCTCTGAAACTGTAAGCCACCTCCAATTAAATTATTTCCTTTATAAGATTTGCCACTGTATAGAGGTGGGCCTAAATGAGATGACTAGATTATATGGATTGATGTTTTTACTATGGGAGTGGGTTAGTTATCATAAGAATCTTGAGTTTGAGTTCATCTTGCTGACTTGCTGTTTAAAGTTCTCCCCACCTTTTATAGATCATTTTATACAACATGTTTAGAGCATATTCATCCTCCTCTACCAGATCAATCACCCCTTCCCTACCTATCCAACTTTGTGTCTTATATTTATAATCCTTCAAGACCAATGTGTGCTACCTCAAGCCCTTGGATATGTGGTCCTCTACTAAAGACTGACCAACTTACCAGGATCTACAGTGTAGATACTACATTCTCAAAAAAAAAAAAAAAACTGACTCTTCCTCTCACAGCAGCTACCCATCACATCTTTAAAGGTCTCTTGCTTGTCTGCCATCTGTCTTAGTATAACCCAACAAGGCAGCCTAATGTTAACATGCTGACAATGTATTTCCATCCCCTAGAACATGATAATTTAAATTTTACTTTTCATAAATTATGTCAGTTGTATGAAATGGTTAACTTTTACTTACAACTTGACAGCATCTAAAAATCACCTGTAAGAGAGTAACAGTGAGGTATTGGTCTGTGGGCATATTTTCTGGGATTGTAATAAATTAATTGATCATTCCTTGTGCAGGGGATTTTAAACTATATAAAAATAGAGAAATTGAATTGAACAAGCAAGAAAGAATGTATGCATTCATTTATCTCTGCTCTTAAGTGCTTATGTAATGTGACTATCTCTTTGAAGTTCCTGCTTTGACTTTCCCATAATGATGGACCATAATGTGGAATTATAATTTGAAATAAATCCTTTCTCTTTTAAGTTGATTTTTGAACTATTTTTACAATAATAGAAATAAAGCTAAGAAATTTTGATATTATCTCATACAAAAACAAAATATATTAATTAACTTATCAGAAGTCAAATTTTAAATACAGTGTTATATATTTCCATCAGGAGGCACACAATGCCTATGTTTTGAGGGGGGAGATACCTACAGAAATTTTTTCTTAGATCTACTAATTAACTGGGAGTTTCATAACTATGAATGACTATGGCAATAAAATTAGAATTATGCCTATAAGATTATAGTACTGTATAATTTCAAAGAAGATACAGTTGACAGTTTGAGACAGAAACGGCATGAAATTTCCACCAAAGAGAATGGGAACATGACTGGAGTAGAGAAATTTAGTTTGATCTTGTGGTAAGACTAAAAGGACACAGATAAGGTTCATGGCCAACAATTTACATAAAGCCAATAATTTCACTTAAATAGTTTCCATTAACCACTTTAGCTTGGATTGATTTGGATAAATGTAGGTAAAGAATTGGATTTAATCTGAGCTGCATTTCGATTGGTGAATTCAAGGAAGAAAGATGTAAATATATTGAGAGCATATGTGAGAGAGTCACAATAATGATGAACCATGCTATTCACACTATGAAAAAATAAATCAAAGACTTGAGAACTATGAGGAACTGTTACAATTTGATGGAGTATAAAGAGTATATGTCCTGTACAGTTTAAAAAAGACTAAAGGTCCAGGTGCTGAAAGGAATATATTAGGAAGAGTCAGTAGATAGTGATGTATTTGAAATTGAGGATATGAAGAAAATAATACATAGGACTAGAGAATAATTGTAAGAATAAGTACTGAAGAGAAATAGTGTGTAGAATGTCTTCTTGAAAAAGATCTAACTGCCCTGGGGAACAACATCTTTATTATCTTTTCCCATGCTCCTCTTCTCCATTTGCTTCAAAATTTGACACTCACTTTTGATCAAAGAATTAAGCTTTCAGACATTTCAGAAACTATTTTGAATGACCCCAGGCAGGATTCATGTAGATAGAATTAGATAAGTGTCTTAACTTTCCCAGTTTTGGTTTTCTTATTACTGAACTAATGACAACATAAAACATCTACCATAGTGCCTGGATACAGTTTGTTCTTAATAGCTGTGATGGCTAGTTTTTAATGTTAACTTGACACAAACTAGAGTTATTTTGGAATAGAGGATCTCACCCTGACCATATTGTGCTTTAGACAAGTCTGTACATTTCCTTTATTATTTCTTGATGCAGGAGGATCCAGCCCATTGGGGGTGGTGCCACCCTTAAAATGGTAGTCCTGAGTGCTATAAAAAACTAGACTCAGAAAGCCAAGGGGAACATGCCAGTAGGTAGCACTCCTCTGTGGCTTCTTCTCTTTATGCCTTCAGGTTCCTGCCCTGATTGAATTCCTACCCAGAGTTCCCTCAGTAATGAATGTGAGACAGATCTGTAAACTGTAATAAACACTTTTCTCCCTGAAGGGCCCAGCCCCTCACCCAGCCCCCTGCTTTGGCAGCCATGACAGGCTGCAGAAAAGACCCAGCAAGACATAAACCCCTGACTCAGCAACATGTTCTGAACTCCCCCCTCAACTTTGCCCAACCTTGCCCTAATCTCTAGGAAGCAATCTCCAGATATCCTCCATGTGGCAAGGAACCAATCAGAACTTAGCTGGCCGGCTCTGGATGTAGTTTACTGATAAGAGTGGAATGCAGGGCTTACTAACTGTGCTGCAGCTGCAGCTGCAGCTGACCAATCAACTCAGGACAGGTTCCCTCAGCCCAGAGGTGCACTAATCCTGAGACTGTTGCTACTCAACTAGCGAACCCCCAGACACTCCCCTTGCTCTACCCCCAATATATACCCTGTCCTACTTCTGCCCAGAGTCCCTTCTACTTCATCCACTGTGTCAGGGACAGGGGACCTGGCTTAACTTGTAAATTAAAAACAGTTTTGTTTTTGCCTCAGATCTTCCCTCTGAGTGGTTTTAGGGGTTCATAGTCTGGGCACAACACTCCCCAAGTGGATACAGATGGGGGGATACATGGTGAGGAATGTGGTGGAGTACAGGAAGGAGAAAGCATAATCAGGATATATTGTGTGTGGAAAAAATCAATTTTCAATAAAAAGAGAAATAAAAAGTAGACTTCATTTTTAGTTTAGATGTGAAAGCAATAGGCAATACATACCCAATTATGACTTGTGCTGACTTGTATTGAACCTTTACATTCATTGTTATGATAAGTACATAATGGTGTCTTCATTTCACTATTTAAGAATATATTCTTTCCCTCTAGGTCTGAGTACATGATTTTTTTAAAATATTTATGGGGAAAAATATAATGTTAATGCAGTGCAGTGACAAATCTAATTATTTCTGTTAATATTACACTTTGGGCATTGAAATACTAACTTGCTATAGTTATCAAGGGAATTCTTCAATATCAATAATGAGTTCACCAGTGAGTAGTAGTGTTCCTACAAGGAGCCCCAGGAAACAATAGTAATTTAATACATAGTAAAATACATTGCAATAATGCAGTTTTACAATGGTAATATGCATGAGTTACAGCTTATTACACACACACAAACACATATACACACACACACACATATACACACACAGAGAGAGAGAGAGAGAGAGAGAGAGAGAGAGAGAGAGAGAGACTATTAATGGGCAGAATTCCAATGAAAAACCTTAATGCACTTACCAGTTCTGTGTTTGAAAATTTATATGTTATTGTCAACTGTGACCTTTTTGAAATAGAAAACAATTTTATGGAATGCAGCCTTCTGGCATAGAGGGCCTGTCTTTCATTATGGTGAAAAATGTACCTTTTTTTCTGTTTAGACTAGTAAAATTGTCAGGACTAAAGATTTTCAAAAACTTTTTGAAAGGATAAAACAGTTTGATTTCATTACAAATGCTAAAAGCTCTACATATCTCATCTGTTTTCTGATTGGATTTGAAGCTTGCTTGCTCCATAGGAGGGAATACATGCCTGGTCCTTTAAAGTTGCTGAAATGCCAGTGGATGGAGAATTCACAAACCCAGGTGGGTGGAAGCATCTACTACTGTAGTCTAGATGAATGGCCATATGAACAAATTAGCAAATATGTGTGTTTATACATACAAATTTTGTATTGATCTCAGCATTAGTCAGAAAAACTTATTTAAAGAGGGCCATGATTAATACAGAGACTTGCAAGTGATGAACCTACTGGCCATAAGGGACTGTTGAGTGTTTAACCATAAACAATACATCTACACAAGCCCTTAGAATACTAAAAGGAGTTCTGCAGAGAGGAAAGAGAAATCATACAAGAGCCTAAAAATGAAGACTGCTATAAAATGCTTTCTTTTCGATATGGTATCTAAAAGTAGCTGTGAGTACACAAAAGTAGATGTGGGTGCCTAAACAAGTATTATACAAAACTGAGACCTTAATATATCTTCATGGATAGACAAAAGGTTCATGGGGCCTCAATTTACTTGAATGTGTTTGTACTCAATGGCTGCTGGGGAAAGGGGAGTCATTTTTTTTTTTCATTGTGTAGGCTTGTAATTGGTTCAACATCTAGTAAACAAACTACCACCCATTTTCATGACAGGAACTCTAAACAAATTCAGTCACACACTAAAAGAAGACATGAAGCCAGGACGGGAATCAGTTGGGGAGACCAAAGAAGTCAGCAGGAGTAGCAAAGGGATTAAGACGGAGTAATCAGAATTGAATATGATAATAAAAGCAATGTATGCATGTATGAATATGTCAAAAATTAAAATTAAACATGAGGGGTAAATCTAGTCAACTAGAATAGGAGGGCATTTATGGTGTGATATGGAAACCTAATGAATTGGAAACTCCCCGAAGTCTACATGGGTGATCCTAGAAAGGACTATTAATGAGAAATATGGAATCTGAACAGGTCATCTTCTCTAACTAGGTAAGGCTCACAGTGTTAGGAACTAGCAGCCAGCTGACACCCACCCCCCCTCCTGCCCCAACGATGGGCCGGACGCTCCTGGTCGTGTCATGCTACATCAGCCTTACCTGGCTGCCAGAGGACTCAGTTAAGCATGCGCAAGCCCCCTTTTAAAGCAAGCCCACCAAGAGCTTCGCTCTCTCTGGTCTCTCTCTCTCTGGTCCCTCTGTTTCCTCTCTCTGGTTTCTCTCTCTGGTTCCTCTCTCTGGTTTCTCTCTTGCCCCCCCTGCTCTCTCTCTCTGTCTCTCTCCTGCTTTTGGTTGGCCACCAGCTACCCCCTCTTTCTCTCCCTTCTCTCAATAAACTCCACGTGGGCACTGAGTCTCGTGTTTGTGTTTCTTAGACATTAGCTGCACAGCAAAAGAACAACACACAGTGCTGGGAATGGGACACCAACCCAGCCACAAAACTTTTAACCCACACCTGTTCTGACTGCAAGAAGTGCTGGAGAAATGGTGCTGAACTTGTAGGAGTGACCAACCAATGACTGGACTAACTTGACTCTGAAGGCACAAGAGAGAGCCCAGGCTGAACAGTGCCTGGATTGTCAGGAACATTCAGATAGCCCAAAGACCTAGGGTAGAAACAAACATGACCATTTTTTTTAATCAATGAAATGCTTCCTAATGATATTCTACAATACTCATAGATCAGTGCCTAGCCCAATTGTTGTCAGAGATGTTTTTCTGGAACCTGATGGGAACAGATTCAGAGATTCATGGAGATATGTTAGGTTGAGCTCAGAGATTCTCTTAAAAGAAAGGTAGGAAGCATTTCAGGAGACAGATGGGTCCAGGACATCAGCAGAACATAGTCTACAGATTAAAATAAGCATGGCTTCTAGAGGCTCATAGAAACTGAATTAGGAACAGCAGTAGTAGTAGGTCCTCTGCATTCATGTTGTGGTTGTTTAGCTCAGCAGGTGCTCAGGGACTCTTAGTAGTGTGAGTGGGGCTGTCTCCGATTCTTTTTTTTTTCTTCTTATTTTATATATTGATCCAAATACCCTTTCCCACCCTCCCATGCCCACCAACTCCTCCTCCCTCCTCCTCCTATCCCATTCCCTACCCACTCCACAGGGAAGGTGAGGCCTTCCAGGAGGGATCAACAAAATCTGTCAAGTCATTTGGAATAGGGTCAAGGCCCTCCCTCTTGCCTCTAGGCTAAGGGAGTATCCCTCCATGGGGAATGTTCTCCCAAATTCTTTGCATGCACCAGTGATACATCCTGGTTCCATTGTCAGAGGTCCCTTAGACTGCCCAGGCCTTCTAACGGAGAACCATGTTCAGGGGGTCTGAGTTGGTTCAATGCTGGTTTCCCAGCTATCAGTCTGAGGGTCCATGAGCTTTCAGTTGTTCAGGTCAGCTGTCTCTGTTGGTTTCTATAGCCTGGTCTTACCCCCATTTTCTTATCAGTCCTCCCTCTATGCAACTGGATTCCAGGAGTTCAGCTCAAAGTTTAGCTGTGGGTGTCTGCTTGTTTCCATCAGCTACTAGTTGAGTGCTCCATGATGGCATATAAGTTAGTTATCATTCTCATTATCAGGGAAGAGCATTTATGTTAGCCTTTCCACTATTGCATTATTAGGGTCTTGTTCAAAAATTCCTGTGTCAATGAATTTAACTGTGTTTTCAACTTTATTCTCTATCAGACAGGGGGTGTAAGGTTTTTTTTTAAATTAATGTTTTATTTAAATTAAAAACAATCTTAGTTACAAACATATCAATCCCATTTCCTTCTCCCTCCTATGCTCCTATCTCCCCCAACAATACCCCCCATACAGTCCTTAGGGAGGGTGAGAACTCCTGTGGTGGATCATCAAATTCTGTCACATAATTTGGGACATCACTGAGGCTTTCCCAGGTATCTAGGCTGAGAGACTATCCCTTCATAGAGAATGGGCTCAGGAACTACAGAAGCAAGCATAACCAACAGAATTAAGAGATGGAAGAGAGAATCTCAGGTGGTGAAGATACACTAGCTGAAAAAGATTCATAGACCAAAGAAAATGTTAAGTCCATTAAATCCTTAATACAAAACATCTAGGAGATGTGAGACACTATGGAAAGACCAAACCTAAGAATAATAAGTATAGAAGACAAAGAAGCCCAGATCAAAGGTGCAGAAAACATACTCAACAAAATCATAGAAGAAAACTTTCCCAACTTAAAGAAGTACATGCCTATGAAAGAACAAGAAGCTTACAGAACACCAAATAGACTGGACCACAAAAAAGTCTCCTTGCCACATAATAATAAAAGCAACAAACATACAGAATAAAGAGAGCATATTAAGAGCTGCTAAGGAAAAAGGCCAAATTACATATAAAGGCAGACCTATCAGAATTACACCTGGCTTCTCAATGGAAATGCTGAAAGCTAGAAGATCTTAGATAGATGTTCTACAGATACTAAGAGACCACAGATACCAGCCCAGACTACTATACCCAGCAAAACTCTCAATCACTGTAGATGAAGACAAGATAATCCATGACAAAACCAGATTTAAATAATACACATCAATTAATCCAGGCCTACAGAAAGTTCTGGAAGGAAAACTCCAACTCTAGGAAGTTAGTTACACTCACAAAACATAGGTAATAGATAATCCAACATTACCAAAACCAAAAAAAGGAACACACACACACATACACACACACACACACACGCACGCACGCACGCACGCACGCACGCATGCACGCACATGCACATGCATATGTGTGCTACAACCACCACCACCAAATCAAAAATAACAAGAATCAATAACCCATGATTATTAATATCTCTTAATATCAATTGTCTCAATTTTTCTATAAAAATACATAGGCTGACAGAATGGATAGAAGAAGAATCCATCCTTCTGATGCATACAAGAAATATACCTCAACTTCAAAGACAGATATTACCTCAGAATAAAAGGTTGGGAAAATATTTTCCAATCAAATGGACCTAAGAAACAAACTGGTATAGTTATCTTAATATACAATAAATTAGACTTCAAATTAAAATTAATCAAAAAAGATGAAAAAGGTAAGTTTATATTCATCACAGGAAAAATCCATCAGGATGAAGTATCAATTCTGAATATCAATGCCTCAAATACAAAGGTACCCACATTTGTAAAAGAAACATTGCTAAAACTTAAATCAAACATAAAACTCCACACATTTATAGTGGGAGACTCCAAAATCCCACTCTCACCATGGGACTGGACTGCCAGACACAAACTTAATAGAGAAAGGAACTAACAAAAGTTATGATTCAATTGGGTTTAACAGATATCTATAGAACATTCCATCAAAACAAAAAATATTATACATTCTTTTCACACCCCATGGAACCTTTTCTAAAGTCAACCACATACTTGATAACCAAGCAAACTTCAACAGATAAATAAATATTTAGAACAGAAAAAATAAAAATTGGAATTATCTCCTGTATCTTACTAGATCACCATGGTTTAATATTAGAGTGCAACAATAATATTAATTGCACAAAGCCTACAAGTTCATGTTAAATTGCTTCACCCCTGGGTCAAGGAGGAAATAAAGAAAGAAGTCTTTGTAGAATTCAGTGACAATAAAGGTACAACATACTCAAACATATGGGACATTTTGAAAGCAGTGCTCAGTCATAGCACTAAATGCCTATATAAAAAAACCAAAACAAAAAACCACAGAATAACTACACTAAAGACTTAATAGCATACCTGAAAGCTCTAGAACAAAAAGAAGTAAATGCACCCAGAAAGAGCAGGGGGGCAGGAAATAATAGAATTGAGGGCTGGAATCAACAATATAGAAACAAAGAAAGCAGTACAAAGAATCAATGAAATGAAGAGTTGTTTTTGGAGGAAATCAACAAGATAGACAAACATTTATCCAAACTAACCAAAAGGCAGAGAGAGAATATCCAAATTAACAAAATCAGAACTGAAAAGGGAGATATAACAAGAATATCCAAATTAACAAAATCAGAAATGAAAAGGGGGACATAACAACAGACAAGGAGGAAATCCAGAGAATCATCAGGTCATACTTTGAAAACCTTTACTCCACAAAATTTGAAATTTTAAAGGAAATGAACAATTTTCTGGATAGGTATCACTTACCAAAATTAAATCAAGAAGAGATACACAATTTAAATAGACCTATAACTCCTAATGAAATAGAAGCAGCCATTAAAATCTCCCAATCAAAACAAACAAACAAACAAATACCTGGGGTCAGATAGTTTCAGTGCAGAATTCTACAAGAAATTGAAAAAAAAAAAAAAAAAGCTAATATGAATACTCCTCAAATTGCTCAAAACAATAGAAGCAGAATCTCATTGCCAAACCCTTTTTACGAGGGTGTCAATTCTTATGTTGAGGTTCTTCATTAGGCCAGTTGAGTTTTTTTGCAGAATTTTTTTTTGCAGAGGATCAACAAACAAGATAAAAGAAGTAAAAGTAACCTTCTTTGCATATGATAAGGTTCTATATATAAAAGACCCTAAAAATAACACCAGAAAACTATAACTGACAAACACATTCAACAAGACAGCAGGAAAAAAAATTAAAAATTAACAAAAACTCAGTAGTTTTTCTATATACAGATGACAAATATACAGAAAAAGAAATCAGGGAAACAATACCTTTTATTATAGCCTCAAAAATATCTTGATCTTTACCTAACTAAGGAAATGAAGGACTAATGAAACTGTAAAAAGACAATGAAGGAGAAACCAGAAGATGTAAAGATGTGCTATGCTTATGAATTGGTAGGATTAATATTGTGAAATTGGCCATCCTACCAAAAGCATACATAAATTCAATGAAATTTCCATGAAAATTCCAATATGTGTCTTCACTGAAATTGAAAATAAAAATATTAAATTTTGTATGGAAACACAAATGACCTGCTATAATCGAAAGAGAAGGGCAGAAGAGGAAAGCACTAGGAAGAATGAGTCAGGGGAGGAATAGAAGACAGCTGAGAGAGAGAGAGGGAAAGAGAGAGAGAGAGAGAGAGAATATAAAAGGAGGGAGCAATTATAGGATTAAAGAGAAAATTGAACCTAAAGAAATGTCCAAAGACCTACAAGACTGACTCCAACTAACAATTTGAGCAACAGTGGAAAGGCTACCATAAATGCCCTTCCCTGATAATGAGATCAACGACTAACTTATTCACCATCATGGATTCCTCATCTAGTACCTGTTGGAAGCAAAAGCAAACACCCACAACTAAACACTGAGCCAAACTAGAATCCAGATTCAGAGAGGGAGGACAAGACCAGGCTGCAGAAACATATAGAGACAGATGATGTGAACAAGGAGGAGCTAATGGGCCCCCAGACTGATAGCTGGGAATCCAGCATGGGACTGACTCAGACCCCCTGAACATGGGTGTCAGGTTGAAGGACTGAACAGTCTAAGGGACCTCAGACAGTGGAACCAGGATGTATTGCTGGTGCACAAAAGGTCCTTGCGGGCACATCTCCCATGGAGGGATACTCCCTTAACCTAGAAACAGGAGAGAAGTCCTAATCCCTACTTCAAATGACTTGACATACTTAGATGACCCCTCCTGGATGGCATCACCCTACATGTGGAGTGGGGGGGATGGGAGGGGAGGTTGGTTGGGTACATGTGAGTGGGGGAGAGAGGGAAAGAGGGAGGGAGAGAGGGAGGAGGGAGGGAGGGAGAAAGGAAGGAAGAAAGGGAGAGGGAACTGGGATCGATATGTTAAGAAAAAAAAATCTCGAACAGTAAAAACTCTGTTGGAGGTATCAATCTTCCAGATTTCAAGTTATGTTACAGAGCAATATAATTAAAAAGAGTATGACATAAAACAGACCCATTGATCCATTGAATTGGATTCAGGACCTGTATATAAACCCAACACTCCCACAGCCACTAATTTTTGGTAGAGTGGCCAACAACACACATTGGAAAAAAGATAGCATCTTCAACAAATGGTGCTGAGCAAAATAGATACCAACATATTGAAAAATTGAAGCTCACTCTTTTTTCACTCAACACACACACACACACACACACACACACACACACACACACACACACACAGCTCTACATTTTAGAAAGTATTTTTACAAATGACATACAGTTTTGTTAAAAAGACATGGAGATGTTAAATATCTTGTAATATTTCAATAGAAGAGCAATATTGCTAGATGTGATGGTGTGAGTCCTTGAATGTTAATGCTGAGGGCAAAGAATCTTTATGATTTGAAGACAGCCTTCGCTGTTAGCAATAGTTTGTCTCAATAAACCAAAAAAAAAAAAAAAAAAAAAAAAGAAAAGAAAAGAAAAGACAAAGATTTCCTCTCCAACTGTGCTGGCTATTTTTCCGGCAACTGTAAAGTTGCTGCTATAAAATTGCAGCATCTAGGGCATTTCCTTAATTAGTGATTGTTTGGTTTGTACCATGCCAGGACTGGTAGTCCTTGGTTCTTTCAGAAAAAAATACTGAGCAAAGCCATAATGAGCAAGACAGTAAGCAACACCACTCTGTGGCTTCTGCATCAGATCCTGCCTCCAGGTTCCTGCTTTCTTTGAGTTTCTGTCCTGAGTTCCTCTTGGTGTTGATTGTTACCTAGAAGAGTAATCAAGTTTTATACTCTTCCAGTTGCTTTTGGTAATAGTGTTTTATCACACTAATAGGAATCCTCACTAAGATGTCAGTCAAATAGGACAGACAGCTAGCTCCTCAACCCAAACCACATATTACACTTCCCTTTCACTGATATATCCCTCCAACCAAACTGACCCATGTACCATCATGGACTAGTAAAAGCAAACCCACATCCAGTTTCCAGTAATTTCTCCCTTTCCCTGGGGGCCTCCTACAGCCCAACTTCATCTTCATATGAAACCAGGCCCAGTGTGGAACCAGAAAGGTGGTCCACCCCAGACTTCCTGGGATTTCACCCATGCCCTAGTGTCTTTCCCACACAAACTGACAAACTTAGGCCTGGCATGCTTCTATAAAGCAGCCCTCTCCACAAACAGGAGTCCTGGATAACTCACCCACCGCAAGTAGCTTGTTAAAGCAGCCCCTTGGCTCTGCCCCACCCTGTGCTCCCTCTAATTTTCCTAAACATCCTAGTCTACTACCCCCATAATCTAGTTGAGTGGAATGAAAATGCAAAACAAAACCAGCAGATGTCCAGGTATCATTGGAAACATAAAAACAGTAAGAAAAACCAAGACAACATTTCTCAAAACAAACACAAAAAACAAAAAACCCAATAACAATGATCTGCAAGGAGAATTATTTAGGTGAATTCAAGTCATGGAATTCAAAACAATTATAAGCATGTGCAAAGGTTTCAAAGAATTTGAAGGAGGCGTTGTGTAGCAGGTTCCTCTGAGGTTAAAATCTTCCATCTTGGAGGTAAGTTCTTTAAGACACAAGATGTTTACAGGGAGGTAAAATACTCAGATGTTCTAAGGTAAAGTAAAACAGTCCATCTACATGGAAGGTCCTTAAGACAAGAAGTAAAAGATTCAAAGTAGCTTCAAGAAGTCCCTGACACTTATCAGATATACTAACTACCATCCTTCTCAGCCCAAGAGTATATATAAGCAGTAAAGACTGCTGAAAGTCACTCTCAGACAAATTGAATGTCATAGATGATACAGAGACTAGCTAAACAATCTTGAAGATGCAGAAATCAGCTGTGAAACATGGAAGAATCAGAGAGCTGCCGAACTGCCTAGACGGAAGCAAAAGAAAGCCAAACTGCTAAGAAGAGGGTCAGATCAAATGACCTACCTAGAAAAGACACTCTCCAACCTCTTGAGTAGCCTTCAGGTTTTTCAGTGTGCTCCAGGTTTCCAGTTTTGGTGAGGTGGCATCATTGCTAAGATGAGCTTTGATGATAAAGCTGTCTTGTCATTTCTACTCGCATAAGTAACCACTCACTCATATTCCTATAACTAAATCTAATAAAATTCATTGGTTCACTAAGTTGGGCTTTGGTGGTATCCATACACTAATCTGTTATCAGTTCCCTATCTGGAATGAGTAGATGTTTGCTCACATTTCTCCAGGAATAATTCTACATCATAGGCATTAATAAACATCTTGAAGAGCTGACAAAAGTCAAGAATAAACCATTTGAAGCCCAACAAAATACAGGAATGAAATAAGATAATATAGGATATTGAAATTTAATCCAATAACATGAAGTACTGAAAAAAACCAAAACTTCAAAGAAGCTAGAAATTAATCACTCAAACAAGGAGGTCAGTGAAACTGAGCTGAACTCCTGGAATACAGTTGCAGAGAGGGAGGAGTGATAAGCAAAGTTGTCAAGACCAGGCTACAGAAAACCACAGAGACATCTGACCTGAACAAGGGGGAGCTCATGGACCCCTAGACTGAAAGCTGGGAAACCAGCATTGAACCTACCCAGACCCGATGAACATGGGTCTCAATTAGAAGGCCTGGGCAATCTAAGGTACCTCTGACAATGGAACCAAGATGTATCCCTGATGCACAAAAGGACTTTGGGAGCCCATTCCCCATGGAGGGATACTCTCTTAACCTAGATGCAGGAAGAAGGGTCTAGTCCCTACTCCACATGACTTGACAGATTTTGATGATCCCTCCTGGAAGCCCTCAACCTCCCTGTGATTGGTTGGGAATGGGATGGGGGGTTATCAGGGAACATGGGAGGGAGGGATGGAGAGGGAACTGGGATCACTATGTAAAATTAAAAAAAATAATAAAATTTTAAAAAAGAAAAGATTGTTAGTGAAAAGCCTTACTAACAGAATTGATTAAGTGTAAGACAGAACATAAGAGCTTGAAGAAAATGCAGAGGACTTGTATCATTCACTCAAGGAAAATTACACTTTAAAAAAATTCACATGAACAGAGCATGCAGGATCAATGGGACACCCTGAAAAGATCCAACCTATAAATTATGATCATAGAATGAGAATTCCAAATCAAAAGCATCGAGAATACAACAAATTGTTAGCCCTGCATGCTTCAGTAATGACTGATCTGATATGACATGTCCAGTGGTACAATAGTGGCATAAACACCATTGGAGTATCCAACCACTTTTTAATTGGATATAAATCCTATTTCACATAGTGAAACCCATGTTTGGCCCAATTATCATGCAATAAACCTGTTGCTAGATGTGTCATATGCCCTATAAAAGAACCTAATACTATTATGCTACCAAATGGAAGTTGTATTAAATAAACCTATAATGATTATAGAAAATTCATCTCTCAGTACTCATCTGAAAAGTTTCTATTTACAGTAGATGGTGATTAACTCAAAAACCCATTGTTGACCAAAGTGCAGATATTTAGAGAATGAAGAATGCTCATACCTTTAGGAAGCATATTTACCATGCCCACAAACTCCAGACTCAGGGAACATTGTGGAAGAGGGGGCAGAAAGTATATAATAGCAAGAGATGGTGGATAACTACAAAAAAAAAAACAAAAACCAACAACAACAACAACAAAAATCATCTTTCTGACACAGCAAGGCAACTTCATATATGAGCTCACAGTAGTTGTGACAGCATGCACAAGACCTGTTCAAGCCTAATCCAGACCAAAATCCACCCTGAAGAAAAGATTTTGTGTTCTATTTAGGGTTACTATTTCTGGGAGGAAACACCATGACCAAAACAACTTGAGGAAGAAAGGGTTTATTCAGCTTACACTTCCATATCACAGTTCATCATCAAAGGAAGTCAGAACAGATACTCAGGCAGGGCAGGAAACTGGAGATAGGAACTGATACCCTGAGGCAATGGAGGAGTGCTACTTACTAACTTGCTCCTCCTGGTTTGCTTCAAGTGTTTCTTAAAGAATGCAGGATCACAAGCCCTGGGATGGTCTCACCCACAAAGGGCTGGGTCCTCTCTCATTATCCACTAATTCAGAAAATTCTCTAGAGGCTTGTGTTTAGCCTGACCTTACAGAGCTATTTTCTTAAGAGGCATCCTCCTCTTTGATGACTCTAGCTAGTGTCAAATTGACATTAAACTAGCCAGAACAGCTGAATACATAATACCACAGTGGATCATTGGGGTCATAGACTCTATGTCATAGAGGGATTGACAACTGTTACCTGCTGGAGAGAAGGAAAAACTTTTTTTTTCTAAGAATGTGGCCCCTGGTAAATTGACCATACTCTAGTTGAAGACCTCACATGCATGAATATTTGGGCATCACAAATGGTTTTGTAAGCTTAAAAGAAAGAAAACACAAAGTTGTGTGAGCAGGAAAAAAGGGGTGAATCTTGGAAGAGTTGGGGGATGGGTAAATATGATAAAACATATAAGAAATTTAAATCTCAGAGAATTAATAAAGTAATTCTAAATGAAAAATATTTTCAAAAGAACATGAAGGAAAATTTCCCAAACTTTGAGAAAGAGATGCTCATAGAAGAACAAGAGACCTACAGAACACAAAATGGACAGGACCAGAAAATAAACTCCCCATATTATATTTAAATACAGACTGTATTTAAAAATACTACATTTAAATATATATTTGAGTATATCATATTTGAATATATTGTTACATTTAACCACAGAATAAAGAAAGAATATTGAAAACTGCTGTTGAAAACTGCAAGAGAAGGGGGCCAATTCATATAAAGCACAGTTTGTACAGGAATAACTGCTAATTACTTGGTAAAAAATTTATTTGGTTTTTATTTTACAAGATGGAGATTAGCCTGTATGTATGTCTATGTACCATGTGTGGTACAAGCGTGGTACCCCACCTCCTCGCCCAGGCCAAAAGAGGTAATTAGATACCTGGAGACAGGAATTTCAGACAGTTGTGGGCCACCATGTGGATACTGAGAATTGCACTTGGGCCTTCCTGATGAATAGCCTCATAGAAACTTTTAAATACACAAAATCTTGAAAAATTTATTTCAAGTTCTGAAAGACTAAGACTTATAACTAAGAATACTATACACAGAAAAATAATCTTTTAGAAATAAATGAGATATTTAAAAAATTGTTTTATGATTTAAAAAAAAAAACACCTAAAGGAATTTCTGGTAACCATGCCATCACTACAGAGAATACTGGAAGGAGTACTTCAGACAGAAGAGAAGGGTAACCAGACCCAAGTAGTCACAGGGAAAAGTAAAATTCCAGGGCAATTAGTCAAATTATGTGTGAGGAAATAAAAACAGGAAATCACCAAAATTACAGAAATTAATATAACCTTTTTCAAAAATAATCTGAATATAATAGCCTCAGCTTCCATATAAAAACAAACAAACTGGAATACTGAATTAGAAACTAATATTCATCATGTTGTTACTGCCAAGAAATACACCTCAACATCAAGGATAGATAGATCCTTTGAATAAAGAAAGAGGAATGATAATCTCTGCAAAGAGAACTATGAAACATGCAAGTGTAGCTACCTGAAAAAATATACTACAGACCAAAATGAGTCATAAGTGATAAGGAGGGATTCTTAATACACATCAAAAGAAAAAAATCTGCCAGCAGGAAAAGAGATTTATAAGGAATACTGTGAAGGAGTTCTGCAGTGATAGGAAGAGAAATACAGAAAATGGGAGTAACCAGAAAGTGTTATATACATATATGAAATGTCAAAGAATAAAATTTATTAATAAAAAGACAGAAACTTTTTTTTTGGAAATAAGACAAGGTGATTTTGCAGTCTTTGTGTCACCCAGAACATAATATTTTTAGGCAATAAGGTTTATTTTTCTAAACTCATCTTTATTCCTTGACAAAAATGATTTCTCTGATGATCATTATCTAGAACTATCTTAGTCCCTTAATCCATTTTTGTTGTTGTTGTTGTTGTGGTTTTATACGAGTTCTCTTTATGTAGCCCTGGCTTTCCTGGAAATACTTATGTGGATCAGGCTGACATCTAACTCATAAGAATCTGCCTGCCTGTGCCTTTCAATTGTTGTGATTAATGTTATATGTCACTATGCCTAACCATTTAATCTATTATTTTTAATTAATTCATTTTTTAGTATAAAGTCAAGCCTGCCAACATGTGGGAAAGTACTATGTTTCTATTTTAAACTTTAGGCATTATACATGTCGGACATTTCTTTCCCAAAATATATTGGCTCAGTATCTAGTTAGTTTCTAGTTGCTGATGGCCTGTGCTTATAATTCTGGCCCAATCATTTGATAGCAACATTTTGTGATCTTATATTTGGTCTAGGGACTTTGTTCCCCAGTACAGAAGCCTGGATCTTTATCATTGTTGTTCTAGATATAAGCTACTTTCTAGAACATTGTCCACAGGATTTCATACATGTTAATCTCATTTTTATAATCGACTTTCACATGTTTCACTTTTTTCTGGGTGGTTTTAAGTAATTTACATATCTTATCTCATTTAATCATCTTGAATACCCTATGAAATACATAGATTCCTTACATTGGGTTATGCTTCAGGATTAAGATGATGCAAGCACTACTAATTGTGATGAAACTGGAAGAGTAATAGCTTCATTTTGCAAAGAAGGAAATTCCGAATTTGGTGTCTCCTTCACTGGCCCTATGATTTTTTTTGAGTCTCTTGATTTTATCTGGCAATTCTCATATCTTCGTTACTACATTATACTACTCATCTTGTAGTCTAAATGCATTTCCATTTAGGAACTTAGCAACTTCTCCATGCTTTCTAGATTATATATAGCATAAATTTTGTAGATTTATGTATAAGATGTCTCAATCAAATGTTATAAAGCAAATATCCTTTTATCATATATATATATATATATATATATATACACACACACACACACACACACTTTTTTGTCGTTTTACATATTGATCCCAGTTCCCCCTCCCTTCCTCCTTACCTCCCATGCCCCCCAACCACCCTCCCATCCCATTCCCCACACTCCACAGGGAAGGTGATGCCTTCCAGGAGGGATCATTAAAATCTACCAAGTGATTTGGAGTAGGGACTAGGCCCTCCCTCCTGCCTCTAGGTTAAGGGAGTATACCTCCATGGGGAATGTGTTTGTAAAGTCCTTTCGTACTTCAGGGATACATCCTGGTTCCAATGTCAGAGGTCCCTTAGACTACCCAGGCCTTCTAACTGAGACCCATGTTCAGGGGGTCTGAGTTGGTTGGTCCAAAGCTGGTTTCCCAGCTATCATTCTGAGGGTCCATGAGCTCCCACTTGTTCAGGTCAGCTGTCTCTGTGGGTTTCTGTAGCCTGGTCTTGTCCTCCCTCTCTGCGTCTGGATTCCAGGATTTTGGCTCAGTGTTTAGCTGTGGGTGTTTGTTTCTGTTTCCATCAGTTACTAGATAAGGACTCTATGATGGCATATAAGTTAGGTATCAATCTCATTATCAGGGAAGGATATTTAAGGTAGACTTTCCATTGTTGCTCAGATTGTTAGTTGGGGTCATCCTCCTTGTAGGTCTCTGGACATTTCTCCAGATTCAGTTTTCTCTTCAAACCTATAATATTTCCCTCTATTACTCTATTATTCTCTCTCTCTCTCTCTCTCTCTCTCTCTCTCTCTCTCTCTCTCTCCTCTCATTTATTTGTCTCCTGATTCAATCTTCCTGGTCCCACATGTACTCCTCTCCTCCCCTTCTCTTTCTCCTAACAACCTCTCCACTCACTGCCCCCTACTCCCAATATGCTGAGGAGATCTCGTTCTTAAACATTCAAGATACTTACTTTGATAAAAGTATAACAGTAGAAAAGTGGGTAACTTTCTACAAAATTATTAAAAATTCCCCATGGATAAATGATTCCTCACAGATAAACATGAACAATTTGTATATAAAGTAGGTGCTGTTTTAATGATAATGCTACTACAACTATTCTATGCAAACTTTAAATAATCTTAGCTATAGAATTCTGATTATAAAAGTCATGCAATGTGGAGTATTCCATTCTTTAAGGATTCAGTAAGAGCTGCAGTTGTGACTTATTGGTAAACAGCTTAGGAATGTGTGGAATCTTAGGTTCCATCTGTTTCCATCTGGAAAACAAATTCAATGCAACTTCTCTCCTAGTTTATTTTCTTAGAGTACATTATTACATGTGGTTTTCTTTGATGTATTTTGTCTCTTATAGTTAGGAGGAACAAATGTCATAAAGACTTGTAATCGTGTTTGATAGTGTCAGAAATGGAAACTAAACTTCCTGATGTACCCACCAGCAAGCAGTCAAAAATTAAACCTTTTCACTATAACATAGAAGTATGAGTCAACAAGCAGGCCTGATGTCATAATTATACAATCACATTAGGCAGTCCAAGGTGCATATGTCAAAAGAACAATTATATTTGGAAAGAAGAGAAAGAGAGGAGTGGGTGAAAGGTTGGGAAAAAGTCAGTTGAGGTATATATATTCAAACATGGGATGCAAAGAGAATTTGTGGACGAAACCATTGTTTTCATTAGCTCGAGTGTCATATTTGGGAGAGCAGAGAATAGCTATGATTAATTGGAAATTTGGTATGTCCTGAACACCCTTTTAAGTGTTGTATGCTTTATTTCATTATATACAAAAACCATGTGAAAGAAAAACTTACTGTGATCATTATAATGGCATGAAATGGTAGCATAATAGTTGTTACTTGCTCAATATTCCACAGCTGAGTAAGTGTACATGGTAGGATTTTAATGCAATAGAACAACCACAGACCTGTGCAGTCTATTAATTGTTATGCAAAATTATCTTCTATATCTGGACTATGGCTTTGGTTATCCTGGGTCTATTCCCACACTGCTGTAGGTGGGTACTCACAGTAGAAGACTCAGACAGTTGAAACATCATCTGACTATAAAAAAAGAGAAACAAAACACAAACAAACATAAAAACACAACTAGGGATGAAGAGATGGCTCAGCCATTAAAGGCTAGGCTCACAACCAAAACATAAGAGAACATAACTGTCCAGATTCTACTGGACTGATACACTAAACATCCAAAATATATCATTGCTCAGGCCTAAAGGAACCAGCTAGAGGCTGATTTTTATTAAATACCTACAGATGTCCTATTACCAAGGATTGCCCATATACATCTCTCAGAGTGAATCACAAAAACTGTTAACAACCTGAAGTTTATTCTTATTCTGAACTTCATGACTTTCACAGAAATCATTTGACAAGCCAGTAGCCCTTTCAGGGAAGGACAAGTTTAGATATTTTCCTAGGATTGCCATACATCTGCAAATATCTGAATCTAAAATAAGAATTTATCTAAAAAGTTACAATATGTATGAAGATCAACCTTACAAAAATAAAAGAAAATTAATGTATGGTAGGACTAGAGCAAGTGTGAACAAGAGTGGTTTGAAAGAAAAGAGAAAATACCCACTGCAATAATTGCATATGTTGGAATCAGAATAATTGTCAAAATCATTCTGCCTTTTACACTTCATATGGTCTTGGGCAACTTATTAAATAACTCAAAAATGTCAATTTCTCATTGGTAACTGGAGAAAATACTTGCATTCATCTCATAGAAGGGCTATAATAGTGTCACAAGTGAATTGATGCAAGGCATTTTTTATTTTCTTATGGAAATATTCTATAAATACTGTTTTCTTTTTTTCTTGCTTATACTGTTAGCATTTATTATACCATTAGCATCGTGTTATTGATGTTAATTCTAAATAAAGGGAAGGGGGGAAATCCAGCCCCAAACATGCATACCATATACATCTGGCATGAGCTCACTGATAGTTTTACAAATGCCTCAGTGGGAGGCACATTCTGAGAGGGAGGCTGATGGAAGGGAAGGAAGCCAAGTCAGTGAGAGGTGACTAAGATGACCAGAAGTGGCAGGAACCAAACCAGTGTCACAGGCTCATTTCAGACTTCATGCTCCTCCTTGCTAAGATGAAGATTTGCCACGCCCTTTCTCAGAAAGTCCCTCCTGATGTCCTCTTCATGAACAGCCAGCATGTGGGGAGTTCTAACTAAGTGGCCATTGTGTTGGATGATCCATCCTACCCCTGTTGCTGGAATCTTCCATCTTGGGCCATCACTAGTCTTGTGCCTGTCCTTGCACTGGGTCCTTGGGAACGCACCTTCTTTGACTTTGTCCCTAGCACCTCACACATCCAAGCAGGCTGCTAAAAGTTGCCTGAAGCTACCTGCCAGACACAGGAGCAAGGCAATGACAGAAGATGGTGTGTCTTTGTGCTTAGTCAGTTTCTAAAATCTGCAGCAGGGAAGCAGTGTGGGGGCATGAATCTCATTGCATATGTCTGGCAATTTGACTTTCTTCACCTGTTTCCTTTTTTTTATTTTTTATTTTACATGTTGATCCCAGTTCCCTCTCCCTCCCTCCCTCCCTCCCTCTATCTGTCACTCTCTCCCTCTTACCCTCTTTCCTCCCTCACATACACCCTGACCACCCTCCCCTCCCATCCTCCCACCCCAATTCCAAATGTAGGGCAATACTATCTAGGTGGGGTCATGTAAATCTGTCAAGTCATTTAAAGTAGAGACTAGAACTCTCCTGTCTCTAGGTTAAGGCAGTATACCTCCATGGGGGATGTGTACTCAAGTTCTTTTTGTGCACCAGGAATACATCCTGGTTCCACTGTCTGAGGTCCCTTAGACTGCTCAGTCCTTCTGGCTGAGACCCATGTTCAGAGGGGCCTGAGTCAGTCCCATGCTGGATTCCCAGCTATCAGTCTGGGGACCCTTTGACTCCTCTTTGTTCAGGTCAGCTGTCTCTATATGTTTCTACAGTGTGGTCTTGTCCTCCCTCTCTGCATCTGGATTCTAGTTCAGCTCAGTGTTTAGTTGTGGGTGTTTGCCTCTGTTTCCAACAGATACTAGATGAGGGCTCCATGATGGTGGATAAGTTAGTTGTTGATCTCATTATCAGGGAAGGGCATTTATGGTAGCCTTTCCACGGTTGCTCAAATTGTTAGTTGGCAGCAGTCTTGTAGGTCTCTAGACCTTTTTTTTCAGGTTAAGTTTTCTCTTCAAACCAACAATGGCTCCCACTTTTATTGTTCTCTCTCTCTCTCTCTCTCTCTCTCTCTCTCTCTCTCTCTCTCTCTCTCTCTCTCTCCTGTATTCATTCCTATCCTGACTCAATCTTCCTAGACGCACATGCTTTTCTCTCTTCCCCTTCTATTTCTCCTACTTCTCTCTCCATTCACTGCCCCCCCACTTCCCATGTGTTCTGGGGACTTGTCCCTCCCCCCTTCTGTGAGGGACTTTATATGAATCTTTTAGAATATACCTTGTATCCTTGTTCCTCAGGGGCTATGAAGTATAGGCTGGTGATCCTTTGCTATAGATCTAAAATCCATATATATGAGTGAGTACATACCATGTTCTTCTTTTTGTGACTGGTACATCATTCAGGATGGTTTCTGCAAGTTCATTCCACTTGCCTGTAAATTTCAAGATTCCATTATTTTTTTCTTGCAGAGTAGTATTCCATTGTGTAAATGTGCCACATCTTCTTTATTCATTCTTCAGTTGAGGGGCATCTAGTTTGCTTCAAAGCTCTTGCTATTACAAATAGTGCTGCTATGAACATAGTTGAACAGATGTCTTTGTTGCATGGATGTGAATCCTTTGGGTATATGCCTAAGTGGGGGATTGCCGGGTCCTTGGGAAACTAATTCCCATTTTCCTGAGGAATCGCCATACTGATCTCCAAAATGGCTGTATGAGTTTGCATTCCCACCAGCAGTGGAGCAGTGTTCCCCTTTCTTTATATCCTCTCCAGCATGAGTCCTCATTGGTGTTTCTAATTATAGCTATTCTGGCAGGAGTAAGATGGTATCTCAAAGATGTTTTGGTTTGCATTTCCCTGATAGCTAAGGAGGTTCAGCCTTTTTGACTTCCTCTATTGAGAATTTTTTCTTCAGTTCAGTACCTCATTTTTAATAGGGTTATTTGTTGTTTTGTTGACTAGTTTCTTGAGTTCTGTGTATATTTTAGAGAATCAGCCCTTTGTGGGATGTCGGATTGGTGAAAATCTTTTCCCAGTCTGTGGGTTGCCATTTGGTCTTGTCCACTGTGTTTTTGCCTTGGAGAAGCTTCTACGTTTGAAGAGGTCCCATTTATTAATCGTTTATCTCAGTGTCTATGCTCCTGGAGTTATCTTCAGGAAGCGGTCTCCTATACCAATTTGTTCAAGGGTACCTCCTACTTTCTCTTCTAAGAGATTCAGTGTGGCTGGATTGATGTTGAGGTCTTTGATCCATTGGTACTTGAGTTTTGTGCATGGCCACAGACACGGGTCTATCTGCAGTCTTCTACACACCATTATACAAATGGTGCCAGAACCATTTGTGAAAAATGCTTTCTGCCCCCATTGTATTCTTTTAGCTCTTTTGTCAAAAATCAGGTGTTCATAGGTGTGTGCCTTTATATCAGGATTTTCAATTCAATTCCATTGGTCTACCTGTCAGTTTTTGGGCCAATACCAGGCTGTTTTCAGAACTATAGCTCTGTAGTAGAGCTTAAAGTCAGGAATGATGATTCCTCCAGAAGTTCTTTTATTGTACAGTGTTGTTTTGGCTATCCTGGGTCTTTTTGTTTTTCCATATAAAGTTGTTTATTGTCATTTCAAGGTCAGTGAAGAATTGTGGTGGGATTTTAATGGGTATTTCAGTGAGTGGGTAGATTGCTTTTGGCAAGATTGCCATTTTTACTATATTTATCCTACCTATCCAAGAACATGGGAGATATATCCATTTTCTGTTGTCTTCTTTAATTTCTTTCTTAAGAGCGTCAAAGTTCTTATTATATAGGTCTTTCACTTGTTTGGTAAGCGTTACCCCAAGATATTTTATGTTGTTTGTGGCTATTGTAAATAGTGATGATTTCTGATTTCTTTTTCAGCCTCTTTGTCATCTGAATAAAGTAGGGCTACTTTTTTTGAGTTTATCTTATATCCTGCTAGTTTGCTAAGTGTGTTTATCAGCTTTAGGAGTACCCTAGTAGAGTATATGGGGTAGCTTATGTAAACTATCATATCATCTGCAAGTGGAGACAGTTTGACTTCTTCCTTTACAATTTGACTTCTTCCTTTTGCTGTCATATAGCTTTAGCTAGAACTTCAATTACAATATTGAAGAGATATGGAGAGAGAGGGCAGCCTTGTCCCATTCCTGATTTTAGAGGAATCACATTAAGCTTCTCTCCATTCAGTTTTATGTTGGCTGTTGGTTTGCTGTATGTTGCTCTTATTATGTTTAGGTATGTTCCTGTTATCCCTGATCTCTCCAAGACCTTTATCATGAAAGCGTGTTGAATTTTGTCAAAGGCTTTTTCATCATCTAGGGAGATGATCATGTGGATTTTCTTTTTTCAGTTTGTTTATAAGGTGGATCACGTTGACAGATTTTCGTATGTTAAACCATCTCTTTAATCCAGGGTTGAATCCTACTTGGTCATGGTGGATGATTTTTCTGATGTATTCTTGGATTCGGTTTGTCAGTATTTTATTGAGTATTTTTGCATCAATGTTCATCAGGGATATTGGTCTGTAGTTTTCTTTCTTAGTTGTGTCTTTGTGAGGCTTGGGTACCAAGGTTATTGTGGTCTTGTTGAAAGAGTTTGGCAATGAACCTTCTGTTTCTATTGTGTGGAACAATTTGAGGAGTATTGGTATTAGTTCTTCCTTGAATTTCTCATAGAATTCTGTACTGAAGCCATCTGGCCCTGGGCTTTTTTTTTTTTGGTTGGAAGGCTTTTGATGACTGCTTCTACTTCATTGTGGGTTGTAGGTCTATTTAAGTTGTTTGTCTGTTCTTGATTTAATTTTGGTAAGTGATAGCTATCCAGAAATTTGTCCATTTCCTTTGAATTTTCAATTTTCGTGGAATACAGGTTTTCAAAGTATGATCTGAAAATTGTCTGGATTTCCTCTGTGTCTGTTTTTATGTTCCCATTTCGTTTCTGATTTTGTTAATTTGCATGTTCTCTCTCTGATTTTTCATGAGTTTGGATAAAGGTTTGTCTATCATGTTGATTTTCACACACCCAAGTCTTTGTTGCAATGATTTTTTTGTATTGTTTACCTGGTTTCTATTTTGTTGATTTCAGACCTCAAATTGATTATTTCCTGGTGTCTACTCCTCTGGGGTGAGTTTGCTCTTTTTGTTCTAAGGCTTTCAGTTGTACTGTTAATTCTCTTATGAGTCTATCCTCTGTTTTCTTCATATGGGCAATGAAATTCCCTTGTAACACTGCTTCAAGGTGTTCCATAAGTTCGGGTATGTTGTGTCCTCATTCTTGTTGAATATTAGAAAGTCCTTAATCTCTTTCTTTATTTCTTCTTTCACCCAGTGTGGTGCAATTGCACATTGTTCAGTTTCCATGAGTTTGCAGGTTTTCTTCTATTTGTGTTGTTGTTGAATTCCAATTTTAAAGCATGGTGGTCCGATAAGATACAGGGGACTATTCCTATTCTCTTGTATCTGTTGAGGTTTGTTATGCTACCTAGTATGTGATTTATGTTAGAGAAGGTTCTATGTGGAGAAGAGAAGAAGGTATATTCTTTTATGTTTGGATGGAATGTTCTATAGAAGTCTGTTAAACCCTTTGAGACATAACTTCTGTTAGTTCTTTTGTTTCTTTGTTGAGTTTCTGCTTGGTGGTTCTGTCTAATGGTGAGAGTGGTATGTTGAAATCTCCCATTATAAGTGTGTGAGGTTTTATGTGACATTTGAGTTTTAGTAGTGTTTCTTTTACGAATGTGAGTGCTTTTGTATTTGGGGCATACATGTTCAGAATTGCGACTTTGTACTGATGGATTTCTCCTGCGATGAATACGAAATGACTGTCTTCATCTCGTTCGTTTGAAGTCTAACTTGTTAGATATTAGGATAGCCACACTTGCTTGCTTCTTGGCTCCATTTGATTGGAAGATCTTTTCCCAACCCTTTACCCTGAGGTAATGTTTATCTTTGAAGCTTAGATGTGTTTCTTGTATGTAGCAGAAGGATGGAAGCTGTCTTCATATCCATTCTGTTAGCCTGTGTCTTTGTATAGGTGAGTTAATACCATTAATGTTGAGGGTGAGTAAGCACCATTGATTGTTGATGCTTCTTTGTTTTAGACTTCTTGTTGGCAGTGGTATTGTGAATATATTTGTCCTGCTTTACCCTTGGTTTCTGGTGTACTGAGATTATCTGTTGCCTACATCTTTTGTGGGAGTAGTTAACTTCCTTGGGTTGGTGTTTTCCTTCCAATATTTTCTGTAGCATTGGATTTGTAGATACGTATTGGGAAAATCTGGTTTTGTCATTAAATATCTTATTTTCTCCATCTAGAGTGATTGAGAGTTTTGCTGGGTATAGTAACCTGGGCTGGCATCCGTAAACTCTTAGTACTTTTAGAACATCTATCCAGGACCTTCTGGCCTTGAGGGTTTCCATGGAGAAGTCAGGTGTAATTTTGATAGGTCTGCCTTTATATTTTTCCTTCACTGCTCTTAATATTCTTTCTTTATTCTGTATGTTAGGTGTTGTGATTATTATATTTCAAGGGTTTTTTTTTCCTTTGGTTCAGCCTATTTGGTGTTTGGTATGCTTCTCGTACTTTCATTGGCATGTCCTTCTTCAAATTTGGAAAGTTTTCTTCGAAGATTTTGTTGAATATGTTTTTGACACCTTTGAGCTGGGCTTCCTCACCTTCCTCTATACCTATTATTCTTAGGTTTGTCCTTTACACGGTGTCCCACATTTCCTGGATGTTTTGTGTTAAGTTTTTGTATTTATGATTTTCTTTGGTCGATGAATCTATTTCCTCTAGTTTCTCTTCAGCACCTGAGATTCTCTCTTCCATCTCTTGAGTTCTGTTGGTTAAGCTTATGTCTATAGTTCTGGATCGTTTGCCCAGGTTTTCTATTTCCAGCATTCCTTCGGTTTGTGTTGTCTTTATTTTCTCTATTTCAGTTTTCAAGTCTTGAACCATTTCCTTCACCTACTTGTTTTTTCTTGGCTTTCTATACTTTCTTTACTTTCCTTAAGAAATTTGTTCATTTCTTCCACTTTTTTGTTTTTTCTTCATTTTCTTTAAGGGAGTTTCTCACATTTTCTTTGATGGCCTCTATTATTTTTATGATGAGAATTTTTAAGCCGTTCCCTTCTGCTTCATCTGCTTTGTTGTGTTCCTGTCTAGTTGGTGTATATTCCCTAGATTCTGGTGGTGTCATGCTTGTCTTTCTGTTGTTAGGTGTTTTCTTGTATTGCCGTCTTCCCTTAGCATCTTCCAGTAGGTTTTGGTGGTGTCTCTCCCTCTCTCTATGGTACTTCCCCGGTGGGCTTAGGTGGGTCAGAGGTTCAATGCCTGTAGTTCTGGGTGGTCCAAGCTCTTTAGAAGGTTTCTCCACAGGCAGGAGCCTGGCAATGGGGGTCAGTGATCCAGTAGAAGACTGGCGATGGGGTTCAAAGATCCTGAAGGCTCAGGATGTTCCTTGTGCCTATAGGCAGATCTAGCCTGGGCCTGACACTCTCCAGCTGAGGCCTCTTTAGCAGTGTCCTGCTGGCAGGAACTCAGAGTGGTCCCATAGAGATAGGCAGATCTCTGGGTGGGGTTGAGAGACCAGGCATTTATCGGTGGTCCTGCATGGATAGGCAGGTCTCATGTGTTCAGAACCGCTCCTGGAAGTTCCCTGAAGGTGGCTGGATTGTTGGCTCCACCCTCTGTTCCAGTGCTCAACCAGAGTGGTGGTACAGTGGGCAGGGTAGGGCACAGGGTAGGGGGAGGGCCGGCTCTCGGTGGGGGGTGGGTGGGGGTGTATCAGAGCTCCAAAACACTCTTGATGGGGACAGGACACAGGAGCAGGAGGATCCGGGGCCAACCCAGGGAAGGGTGTAGGGGAGAGTTCACCCAAATTGGTCCCAGACTCACCTCTAGCCAAGGCCTGGCGATAGGATACCTATAAATATCATTTTCTAACTTGTATAAAAATAAACATGGTAGATATCAGTATAAACAGAGATGAAGAGACACAGAAACAGAGACTTATGTTTTAGAATCTTAGAAGATCTAACATTTAAAGGGAAATTAAGGCTTTACTCTAGAATAAGTTGGAGATATTAAAGAATTTAAGGATAGACAAATGAAATCAAATTATATTTGTATGCTAAAATACTCTAAATGTAAGATGGCAATAAAATGAATGCAGGAAAGTGTGGTTATGGGGAAACCAACTGACATTGTTAAAATTGTATAGGCAATAGATGGCAGTGTCTTAGATAAAAATAATGACAGAAGAGATACTGATAAAGACATTATATGGGACATATTTGAGACATATTTGGGAACTATGAAGGGCCAAATACATAGCAATTGAACTGTTAGCTGACTTCTCTATTTCCATCATTCTCCTTTCAATGGGATTAAGGAAAGACTGAAGAATAACATCATCAGTTAGGGCCAGGAAGTGGTGGCATATGCTTTTAATCCCAGCACCTGGGAGGCAGAAGCAGGTGGATCTCTGTGAGTTCAAGACCAGCCTGGTCTAGAGGAGTGTCAGGATAGGCTCCAAAGCTATACAGAGAAACCCTGTATCAAAAAAAGCTCCACCATCAGTTAGTTTATGTATTAGTGTATGATACTTTGTAGTGTATCTTAGATCCTAGAGAAAGAGCCTGTTATTTTACTAGACTCTGGCTGATATGTTAGTATACTAATTTTGTTGAAGAAATGTATTTTATTTTATATCCTCTAAGACAAAATCCAGATTTACAGGATGCTATTAGAAAATCTCCTTTGTCTTCACTCTCCTTTGTAACCATTGTATCTGAGCAGATAGTACTTTCAAACACTGGAGGTCATGAAATTTGAAAAACTGAGCAGGGTCAATATTTTATCACTACCATAAGTGCTCTTCTTGAGATAGAATGATCCATGAAGTTAACTGGAAGTAGGGAGAATAAAGAGAAAAGACTTTTGAGAGTCTGGATAGAGAAAGAAATTGGAGATGAAGCAACAGAGGGACATAAACAGAGAAATTGATTAGGGAATAAGGGAAGTCCATTAGACCCAACTTTCACAAACTTGAGGAATAGCTACATGTTCCTATCACCTCCAAAATGGAGGCATAAATAATATTATGCAGGACAGTAAAATAGATCCTAAAAAAATGTGCTGCGTTCATTCTCCCTCAACTTTGAAACTAATATATGTATTATATTAATAAAGAATTGCTAAGGCCAGGTATGGCAGCACATAACTGTAATTTCAGTATTTGGAAGCACAAGATATGATGGTACAAGGTCAGCTGGGACTACATAATAAGACCCTGTTTCAATAAATGGAGAAAGCGAGAAAGACAGCCCAGTGTCGTAGACTTTTAAAATGGAAGGAAGGACCAAGTGTTAAAAAATATAGGCAGCCATTAATATCTGGAGAAACTTGAAAAAAATGTTTCACATGAAATATAGCCTTGTCTATATCTAGGTTTTAGTTCATGGAAGCACATTATCAGATTTCAGATCTATAGAATTGTAAAAAAATAAATGTGGTATGTAAACCAAATGAGGTTTGATAATTTGTAATAAAACCATAGGACACTGAAACAAATAAATACTTAAGTAGAAGAACACATTTTTAGAAATATTGAATTTTCAGCATATTTGAGGTATCACACATGTGTAAAGAAGACATGTAAAATGCAGATTTAAAGCTAGGAGTTAGTAGTGATGACAAAAATGGATAATTGGTACTGGAGAGATGGCTCACTTGTTAAAAGCAGGTATTGCTCTTACAAAAGCCTGGAATTCAGATCCCATCACTCTAGTCAGGTGTTTCAACATTGCCTGTAATTCAAGTCCCATGGATAGCCAACACCTATGACCTCCTCAGACACCTGCATTCATGTACACATACCACCTAACACATATCCACATAATTAAAAGGGACAAAATAAACCTAAAGATGGAAACAAACATGGTCTCTAGGTAAACATAGAAATGGATTTCTGAGCTCAAAGGATGGGCTCAATAGTGAGAGGTCTGTGAGTCACATTCTCATAGTTCCTATATTAAAAGAATTCCTATTTGACTTGTCTTAAAAGTTTAATGTATATTCTAACTTAGGAGAGAATTAAAATAATGTAGAAAGGATAATTTATGGAGCAAGATCAAAGAACATGTACCACAGAATGAAATTTAAAAGAAGCACTGCATTTTTTGATAGGATGTGAGACACATTGAAGGAAGATAATGGACTGTTTTTAGATTTGTTAGTTTATTTTTGGAGGGTTCCATTTATTTAAATTACGAAGTAGGAAGTGACCAAAACAGATTATTTTTGCTTTGTTTCCTCCATTAGTATTTATCTAGTCTCCCCCAGCCCAATAGCCATAAGCTTGCAGGTGTCTCTCCTCTCATATTTCTTCCATTCTCTTGGGACTCCACAGAACCTAGGTATGGACCAAGTTAGTCTCCTTCCCATGGACCTTCTCAGCCCTCCATTCTAGCCCACCCCATTCCTTTTTGTCAGAAACCTTTCTACCTGGGATCTCCAAAGGTAAATCCAGGCAGGGACACAAATAGGCAATGCTCATTCTGCCTTATTTCCTCAATTAGGAGCTCTCTAGACACAAACTAGCCCAGTATCATTCTGCCTGCAGGTGCCCTTCCTCCTGCCTTAATTTCATTCACTGGAGATTCCAACTCTTGTTACAGACCCAGAATCTACCTAGTGCTTTCAAACTGTTCTCTCTAAATTATTTGTCTTTCTGCTACCCACTTTCAGGAGACCCTCATACCCACCACATCTCTAACTCCTTAGAGGGCCTACCTCTTGTTGTGGTCTAAATCCCCTTAGCTCTTTCCAGCAGTCCCTCTCAGCCATTTATCTGAGCCCATCTCTACTATTCTCTGCCACCCACCAACCTACAGAAGCACTCTCTACCAGGAAAACCATAGATATGGCTACTTCACTTTGCTAAAATCTAGAGAGAGCAAAAGAAACAAAGAAATGGAACACCCACCCAACAAAGACAAGACCACATATGATCACATAGAAATGTCTCAATTATCCTGATTCCAGACCAGATGCCTTGATACCAACATAAAAACAAACATTAACAGCCAAGATATCTTTTTTGCTGCATCCAAGAGACAGGCATTAACATTAAGGATAGACATGACTTTAGAATAAAAGAATGGAAAAAATGTATTTCAAGCAAATGGACACAAAAAGTAATTTTAATTTCTGACAAAAATAGAATTCAAACAGAAATTCAAATAAAAAACAAAGAAAGGGGGAAGGCACTACATACATATAAGGAAAAAAAATCTACCAAGAAGATAATGTAATTCTAAGCATCTTTGTGCCAAACACAAGATCACCCAAGTACATATAAGAAAATGCTACTGTAGCTTAATTCACAAATACTATCTCATAGCCGATAGGTGGGTCATTAAGATAAAATCTAAACAGAGAATGTCTGGAATTAAATGATGTCATAAAGCAATCAGACCTAGGAGATATTTATAGAACATTGCACCAAAATACAAAAGTATATAGCTTCTTTTCAGCATCTCAGAGAACTTTCTCCAAAATTAGCCACATACTTGGAGACAAAGCAAGTCTTAATAAATAAAAGAAAATTTAAACAACACACCACATCTAATTGAACACCATGATTTAAACTGTATATCACAAAAAGTAAAAACAGAAATTATACAAATTCATGGAAACTGAACAAGTCATTATTGAATGAAAAATGGGACTAGACAGAAATTAAGAAGGAAATATAAAAATTTCAAATTGAATGGAATTGAAAGCACATATGTTCATTTGAAAGGAAAGTGCTTAAGCTGTAGGTGAATCCTTCTGGAAAGAAATTTCCTAACCAATCAAGTGTTTCCCTATGGTCAGTTCACAGAAGCTGTGAACTACAGGAAATAAGACCCATCATGAGAGGGCAGTAGAACTTGGCACTGCAGGAATAAAAGGAACAAAATTGATGGCACAACAAAGTCACAGAACATTTATAGAAAGATACTAAGGTGAGATAACAAGTAGCAAGAGTTGATTCTCTACAGGGGAAACCTTGAGAGGCAACTGCATGAAGCAGTGAAAGTGATTTAAGTTGTAATGGAGACCTCAGTATGCTAAAGATGCCACAACCATGGGAGGTCCACTGAGGAATGCTGATGACATAGAATAAAGCCAGTTCAAGAAAGAATCCATGTGTGCTTTGCAAAGCACAGCTGGAGGAATTGAGCTACCTAAGACCATTGGAGCCCAGAAGATTCCACCACGAGTCGAAGATGACAAGGAAATGGAGTTACAGGATTTAGCATTTTCCCTCTTTGTTTTCATCTTGCCTTGGTCTGTCTTTATTCTTTTCATTTGGAATAGCAATGGTTAGTTTGTACAATTGTGTATAGAACTATTCAACTTCTTTTTTTGGTGTAATAGGCTGACAGTTAAGAAATATTGTTGAGTGCCAGATAAGACATGAATTTTTAAAACTATTTCTTTAATTTTTTGAAATTATAACATAATGAGAATATTTAACCCTTCCCTTACCTCCATCCAAATGCTCCCATCTCCTTGCTCTCTTTCAAATTCACAACCTCTTTTTCATTATTTGTTGTTATATATGTGCGTATTTGAGATATATTTATATTTTAATCAATATATAAATATATTTATAAATATATGCATAATATATAAGTGTAGTTTTACATATAATATACAATTAAATATTTATTAATACAATTATTAAAATATATTATATGCTATAAAATAATAAAATGAAGTATATATGTAACATAATATATAGATATGATATAAATATATGATTATGTATAATATGCTTATTATATATGTTTTATATCATTATATTATCATTAGCCTATATAATGTTACTTGTATGAGCCTTTGTTTTTAAAATTTTAAACAAAATTGAAAATGTTAAAGACTACGGGAACAAAGGGTGATTTTTTTTAAATAATAATATGTTTAGTTGTCAAGTTGACAAGAGGTGAAATTGTAACATTTGATCTTCACTGTCAATGTGACTGGTTTTAAAATCACTTAGGTGACACACCTTTGGTTTTTCTTGGGAGGGTATTTCCAAGAGAAATAGCTGGGGGAATAAGGAAGTACAGGAAAGAGGAGCCCAGATTTTGGGATTCTTCTTTTTACTATTCATTTTGCAGAAAGCATTTGACAATGTATGTTTATTTCCAGAAATTAATTTAGGCAAAAATTTTATGCTCCACATAGTTGTCTGATTTAATATGATATTTCACTGCAAATTTTTATCATATAAATTACTCATTTTTAAAATTTTGAGTACTTTTATCAAATTTGTTCTATGATAAATATGTATGTGTATATAATGTATTCTTATTAATATTGCAACCAAACCTCTCTTAATTTTCCAACTACATTTTGCCATACACCACTTCCTGCAGTTCCTTTTACTCTATTCATATCTCTTATTAAAATTACTTTTATTTAAGGATCATGAGAGTGGTGTCTTACACATGCTACTGAATGCACATAGAAGCCAGAGGACAATTTTCAGGATTTAATTTTCTCCTTCCATCATGTTTGCCCTTGAAATTGAACTCAGGTCATTGGTCATTGGCAACAAGCACCTTACTAAGCCACCTTAGTGGCTCATGTATTTATTTCATTATGATTTGCTGAGCTCTATCAGGATAATCTTTGAGACTATTGGTTAGGAGCTAGTCATTTGAGCCTAGTGAGCTCATCAGTAGTTAGGAAACTGAAGACATTGCCTTGCTGCAAACTATTCAGTAGCCAATAATTGAGCAGGGAGAGGTAAGACCACATAAGACTGTTGTTGACAAGCCTGGTCTTGTTCAGAACCATTGCAGCTGGCCATAACTGAAATGAGATCATGATCATATTGACTATATCCTGAACACAAGACAGCATTTCAATTTCTGTTCCTGTCCTGCTTTTAAGTGTTTTTTTTTTTCCTGCCTCCTCTTCCACAATGGTCCATAAGCCATAGAAAAGGCATTATATAAATGCCTATCTATAGCTGAACTTCAACCATAACTTACTCTCACTCATTGAACACTCACGTAACTCTCTATTCACCCTCTTTGATCACAAAGAGAAGCTTTCCTGATTAAAGCTAAGCGTAGCATTTGTCTATTAATATAAGCATAGATAATTGGAAGACAACTTTAAGTTTTGACAATTTAACTAAATGACAATAGTAAGCTCAGCCCTGGGACCTCATCCATGGGAATGTTTACTGGATTTAAAGTACCAAGGAAGGATTATTGTTTATGGATCAAGCCTCATATAAAACCAGAAGTTTGTTGGTAAGTCTCAAAACAGTTGTGCCACTGGTGTATCAGTTGACACTCCTTACCTGGTAGGTTGGTTTTGTAGCTTGTAGTGTTAATAGATGAGTGAGATCTTTGATACCTTCACTACTGCAGTGGCCAACATAACACTTTTCAGGCTTATGACAACTGGCAGCAGGAAAGAAACCCTTAGCTCATTCCCAGCTTGATTTCTCTATATCATGAAATTTGGGTGTTTGGTGTCTCCAGAAATGGATTCTTATCAAACTAGTTTCTGGTGGCAACCAAGAGGAAGGCCAAGAGCCTGTATTATGCTTAGGTTGGCCTCTGAAGTCTCCCTGACAAACTTCTTATAAGGTGTCATTTTAAAGCTAACATTGGAATTTTTGCTTAAAAAAACCCATGGCTTTTTTTTTTTAATGCCACTAGTTTTAATTAAATACAGTGAATTATTTATTTATTTTTTTTTTTATTTTACATGTCAATCCCAGTTCCCTCTCCCTCCCTCCCCCCTCCCTCTTACCCTCTCTCTGCCCTCACATGCACCCTGATCACCCTCCCCTCCCATCCTCCCACCCCAATTCCACATGTAGGGCAATGCCATCCAGGTGGGATCATGTAAATCTTTCAAGTCATTTAAAGTAGGGACTAGGACTTCTCTCCTGTCTCTAAGTTAAGGCAGTATACTGTCTGAGGTCTCTTAGACTGCTCAGTCTTTCTGGCAGAGACCCATGTTCAGGGGGGTGAATCAGTCCCATGCTGGATTCCCAGCTATCAGTCTGGGGGCCCGTTAGCTCCTCCTTGTTCAGGTCATCTATCTCTATGTGTTTCTGCAACTTGGTCTTGTCCACTCCCTCTGGATTCTAGTTCAAATCAGTGTTTAGTTATGGGTGTTTGCTTCTGTTTCCAACAGATACTAGATGAGGTTTCCATGATGGTGGATAAGTTAGTTGTTGATCTCACTATCTGGGAAGGGCATTTATGGTAGCCTTTCCACAGTTGCTCAAATTGTTAGTTGGTGGCAGTCTTGTAGGTCTCTAGACCTTTAGGATTCCCTGTCTCTTATTCTTTTAGCAAACTACTACTTTTCATGTGACATTTTCATACACCTTTTGTTTAGGTTAACTCTTCCTCCATCCCCACTTCATATGTATTTTCTTCTTTACTCCATGAATCTTGAGGGTTTGGACTCAGCTCATCAGTATTGGCAGCAGGTGTCTTTACACATCACTATTGTTTATAAATAGTTTGCCACTGATCTTCTATGTATTTCACTGAGCATACTAAAAATTCATAATTAACACCCAAACATTGTGGCAAATTTTGGAGACAATGAATGTCTGTAAATTGCTGAATTAATGAAATTGGATATAAGAAATGGAAGTTCTTTCCTTATGGTCATCAGGAAGGGCATTAAAGAAAAAAAAATCCACATGAGGGGAATTAACAAAATTATAGGAGGAAAGTATTTAGAGAATATAAATCATATCTGTAGTGTGTTCTTAGAATATAATAAGAATGCTATTAAAATGATACATACATTTACACAAACATATTTATTTTTTCTGTGGGAAAATTAATAGTCATATTTCATCTGTGCACGGCCTATTTTATAAGGGTTTTCTAGTTCTTCATAATCTGAGTATTTCTTTTCCTTCGGAGTATAGGTTGCTCTTGCTGGCACAGATGTAGAAACATCCTGCAAGGAAGTTAAAAATATAAAAGTAATTTCATGACATTTAATGAAATACCTAAGCTTGCTTACATACGTCAATGTATTAAAAATTAGACATATATTATGTGTCATTTTAGAAAACTGTTTAGTTGCTATTACAAGTTCATAATTATTTAAAACAATAAAATAATCCTTGTAGTAGATTGTTAGCTACTTTTGAACAGCCACTAAATACATGTACTATAATTCTTCTAAACTGCCTCACATACTGTGCAATCCAGAATCTCTTCACTACAGTAAGAAACGAATATTGCTGGATAATACATATATAAGAAAAACAAGTAGTTTTGTGATATTATAGTCCCAACATTCATCTTGTTAATGTACAAGATGAATGTTAGTACATCCCTGACTTAGTCTTCTAGCATTTAATCAGTTCTCATTGGTTTCAAATTTCCTTTCTAATGATTGCAAATGTAAGTAGTTTATATATAAATTATATTATACAAATTAATAAAACATGCTACATTTATTTATGTATACACTAAATCCTATTATATATCATATACTCTATATCTTGGACTCCCATTTCTACAATTCATTATACAAACTGAAAGAGTAGGTATAGTATTCATTTAACATCAACTTTCTAAACCTATATCTGAACTGATTTTGTTATATCATTTTAGCATAATGAAGGTCAGTATTCACTATGCAATTTGTACTGGAATTGTGATGATGATGGCTATAAATAGAAATTGAAATGATTTTTACATACAATGATTGGCTTCATGTGTGTGGTTGACAAATAATTGCTCCCATAGTTTACAGCAGGCTTAGTTGGTCCCAGAGAGCTATCCCGGTTATGAGCTGGATAGTTGTAAAGAATGCCTTCTTTGACTTCTTGAGCAATATAGCTATATTAAAAATAAAACATAGAATATTTCAAAATGTAAAATATAAAAATGTTATAGTACAATAGGTTATTATGACTATAATCTATATGAAATGAATGAAGTCATGTAGAATTTATTAGATTGAAACAAGAGGCATAATGAAATAATGGTGTAGTCATAAACTAGAAAGTACCAAACCATGTTTTAAATTACATTACAAAAAAATAGAGGCTTGATAGGGAATCGTCCCTACTTTCTTTCTCAGAATGCCTACAAAATTGTGATGCTTAAACAGGTAGCACAGCGTTAAAAGCTCTACAATTTAATTTTGATAACTTCTGAGTTTTTCCTCAGGAAATATGCTAATGAGTTTTTTTGCTGAAAAAAAAATACCATTATATAGATATGCATAGTTGGAAACAATGTTAATCTCTCTGTCTGTTTGTCTCTGCAACTTTGCCCCCTACCCACCAAAAAAAAGAACATATAAGTTTAAACTATCCAAATCAATTATTTCTAAATGAAATAATTTCTAAATGAAATACTCTTGTCTTTCTTTTTCAGTATTTGTACTTTTCACTTCCCATTTACAGGATATATTGCTTACTTGGAATTCATTCTGGATAGCTGTGATGATGGAGGAAAAGAACTTCTGGAAAAGACTTCCTGGTATGATAGGTTCCAAGGATTCTACACAGATTTTTGAGAGAGGAAAAAAAATGTTTAGTCATGATTTTAAGGAAATGTAAAATACCATGTATAATTGCTCAAATTGCATCTCCATGCTAACATATAAGTATCATGATAGCTCTAAGCCACTTCCTACTATATGACAAGTGAACAAAAGTAAGTAAAGATACTAGGAACTTTGCAACCATCTATTAATACAGCTATCTGCTAACTATCATCTGTCTGTCACCCATCTAGTGATAGAGAATGGTATTCTGAAGATGTGTAAATGGCAGTTACACTTCAGGCACAATCTAAGCATTAAGCAATGCTTTTAACCAAAGATTGAATTTAAGCCCATCTTTCAAGTGTCATAATGTGAAAAGCTTCATAGATAAAACACAGCTGAGAATTTAGGTTGAATACAGAACTATATCATCAGACAGGTACAGAATATTGTAATGATCTTTAAGAAAAAGTCAATTCTTGCAAATCAGCTGTTAAAAACAAAAATACTACGAATGCATGCACAAGGATTTGAAGCAAGATATTCACATTTTGGTAAAGATGTTAGGCATAAAAGTGTATGCATGAATACATGGAACCTACTCTTTTAAGCACAAATGCTATGCATAAAGGTACAACATCGTGTTGTGGCATTTAGACAGCCATTTCAAAATCATGGATAATTTTACAAAGACATTTTGATACAATTAATTTGGCAATGGGAAGTTTCAGATAGTCTATAAAGCTGCACATGTACTTAGACATTTAAATGGTTAAATGATGTGAAATACATGTAATGATCCATCCCTAGGTTTTAGGTCTCATGCACAACCATCCTAGAGGGGTAAAGAATCTCAGATTAATAATAATATTAGAGATAAGAGGTGAAATTTCATTTGAAAAGGCCTGCAGACAAAGAAGAATGAGACTGACCCTGTGTTTTTCCTTCATTGATTAAAAATTTCTCTTCTGACTCCTGGCCTTTTTTATGTCTTTTTTTTTCTGCTTTGACATCAAAAATATCCTCAGGAAGAAATAAAATGCAATGATGAAACACAAAATGAAAGCCATAACTCCTGAAAAGACTGATGAACCTTGGTCAGAAAGACGAGCTTAAATCTATAACCTTTCTGAGTTACTCTCTGATCTCACAAAGATCATAATCATGCTTATCAAGGTATTCCATATCTAGTATCTTAAAGGGGGAATCTTTCTTCTCACGGTGGACTTAAATTCTTTGCTTCATGACTTTTCCTCTATCAGGCAAGAGGGAATACTGCATTTCTTGAGATGAAAGTTTGGACTTGAGCTCATAAATGAAGATTCTTTAGATTCAGTAATATGCATGTTTTGTGGGGAAGGATCCCATAACAAACTGTTTCAATGCCTAAACATGTAGAGATTTTGTACTCTTATACACTCCTAACCTGTCCATTTGGGGCTTATTTTTAAAATTTTGAAATATTTATGTGTATTAATGATTTTTGCCTACATGTATGTCTGTGCACCACATGTGTGTAGAGTTCATGCAGGTCAGAAAGGGTGTCAGATACCCTGGAACTGGAGATAAAAATGGTTCTGTACTGTCACATGGGTCTTGGGAATCAAACTCAGATCCTCTGGAAGAGCAGCCAGTGTTATTAACCACTAAGTCATCATGCCAGTCATTGACTTAATTTAAACTCATTAATCCACACCTAGCCTTATTCCAAGTAAGCAGATACAGCAAAGGACTTTAGACAAGACATGAAAGTAAAGATATGTAGAATAATTTAAAAGGCAAGAGAGAAATTGACATAGTAAGATTACATTTTTTACAACTCAGGCCTTTGGGGTGGTAGCAATGGTATCACCAATAAGACGGTGGCCCTCCACACTATATGCACTTGGGCAACAAGAAATATCACCAGCTAGTTAGTAAAGACATTTTTCAGGATTAATAACTATCAGTCAGTACCATCTACTTCTAACCAGAAAACTTATGGTAATGATAAAGCTATTAATGATTCCAGGAAAATTATAAGCAATGTATTCACTCTGTTTTGGTGTCTAACAGTAGTTAAACCCAAAGCTAAACCTTTTCATGTCCTCTAGAATCATGAAAAAATGTGGGTTTAACTTTCTCCATGAAAAACATTTCTTTTATATCATATTTCAGAAAAAGTTTAAATATCATATTCAGCATTGTGGATTGATTGTTTTACATACATATTGATTCAGAAAGAGTAGGGGATGGATTTGTCCAACATATTATGAAGAAGCCCATGGACTAACTCATCAGTTTTAAATAACAAAGAAAAAGTCATGTCAGGAAATCCATTAGGGTACAAGAGTACAAAAACCACCAGATTAAACATTTAAATAAATAATCAGAGTATAAAACAAAACTCAAGTCCAAAGGGATCAAAGACCTCAACATCAATCCAGCCACATTGAACCTCTTAAAAGAGAAAGTAGGAGGTACCCTTGAACAAACAGGAAGATTGAGCCCAGTTAGGAATAGAAGACAGGAAAGAGAAAAGAGAGAAAGAGAGAAAGAGAGAGAGAGAGAGAACATAACAGAGGGAGCCAAGAGTGGTTTGAAGATAAAATTGAACACAAAGAAAGGTCTAGAGAACTATAAGACTGCTGCCCACTAATAATTTGAGCTTCCGTGGAAAGGCTACCATAAATGCCCTTCCCGGAGAGTGAGATCAACAACTAACTTATCCATGGAGCCCTCAACTAATGTCTGTTGGAAACAGGAGCAAACACCCATACATAAACACTGAGTCAAAGTAGAACCCAGATGCAGATGGAGAGGACAACATCAGGTGGCAGAAGCACATAGAGACAGCTTATCTGAACAAGGAGGAGCTAAGGGGCCACCAGACTGATAGCTGGGAAGCCAGCATGGGACTGACCTCAGGCCCTGCTGAATATGGGTCTCAGCCAGAAGGACTGAGCTTTGTAAGGGACCTCATTCAATGGAGCCAGGGTGTATCCCTGGTGCATAAAAGGACCTTGCGAACACATCCCCAATGGAGGGATAAGTGCCTTAATCTAGAGACAGGAAAGAAGCCCTTGTCCCTACTTCACGTGACCTGTCAGATCTACATGACCCCAACTGTATGGCATTCCCCTACATATGGATTTGGGGTGGGGGTTGGGAGGGGAGGGTGGTTAGAGTGCATGTGAGAGGGCAGAGAGGGTAAAAGGGAGGGAAGAAGGAAAGGAGGGAGAGAGGGAAGGAGGGAGGAAGGGAGGGAAGGAGAGGGAATTGGGATTGACATGTAAAATAATAAATTAAATAAAAAATGCTTTGACTCCAAAATTTAAGTTCAAGGACAAGTTACTGGGGAAAAGGATTTCTATTTTTGTTTCCACAGAAAATAAAAAGATGTGGATTCCTTCCAGATTAATGTGGTTTGATCAAGCCAGACCTCCTGAAACAGAGTACCAGGTGATCCTACATTCAAAACAGCTGGACAAAGCAGCCTTACAGACTACAGCCAGGATTTCTGCATCTTCTTAGAATCCCCCATGACAGCGCCCCTTACCAGCAGGAAGTAGTTTGGAAAGAACGATGCCCAAATTCCCAAATATTGTCTATAAATGTTTGTTTTCATTTAAATGGACTTGGTTATATAAAATAAATATATAAAAAAGATAACAATTAGAACTGAAAAAATCTGTGTATTTAAAAAATGAAAGAAATTAAGAAAAAAGTGAAACTCATAACACTGTTATGAAGAAACAAATTATCAGAAGCTTGAAGATAAGGAGGTACATCTAATCTAACTAGAACAGCCTGACTAGGAGCCTATCTGCTGAAAGTCACAAAGAAACTGTCCTGTTTTTTTCTCCTCCTGAACTTCAATGATGTTTTCCCAATTTCTACATAATTCAGGACATCCATATGATAATAATATCTGGAACCATGAGAGCACTGCATTGTGGATAGGACAAGATCTGAGTTTCTAAAAGGAAGCTACTCTTTTAAAATTCATGATTTAAAAGAAATCCCTTCAGAGGCCCCAAAGTAATATTCAGCCTATACTCCAATTGCCTTATCTTTTTAACTATCCTCATCTTTCTGAATCCTTCTCCATGATCTTTATTCTCAACTGATAACTTCATTTCTTAAAGAGTTTATTGAGTGAGATAACCCAGACCCAGGAAGATAAACACCACATGTTCTTTTGTTTGTTATTCCTAGTCCCAAGTCCTCAGATGTTGAATATATAACATGGAGCAACCACAGAAATTACAAATGTAAATGAGCCATGTGTGGAATAACAGGATGAAATTAATAAAAAGTACAAAATGAAAAATGGGAAGTAGGTTCCAAATGGGATGGGAAAGGAGGTCAGTGCAGAAGGAGAAGTAGGGTAAGGGATAAATAATACCAAGGTTATTTGAAAAAACCTTCTAGGAATCATTATTTGATAGTCACCCCAAATTATAATATAAATGTATGTATATATGTATATACCTTAAAAATATTTTAAGATCTACAGCTGTCAATGTCTCCATAAAGAAATCTCAAGCCTTAGGCACACAAATGTCTCCTTTAAAACACTTGTTAAAGGTAGTATAAGACTCACCAAATGATAATGACTATGTTTGTTGCCCTTGGTTGCCTCTAAGATGCTGAAGGAAAGATCCTACTGCTGAAGATACTCCACATTTAGAACATAAGACCAAGATTATTTGATCTGGATCTAACCTGAAAGCCTCTTTTCTGTGTTCCAGCTTCCATAGTACCAGAAAATACTATACAAGCTGCCAAGGAAGGTAAGCAATTAATAGTCCTTCCTATCCAACTGTAACACCTGTGAATCACAACAATTACCAATATGGCAAGATACCCATAAAGGTGCAGTAAGTAACAGCTATTTATTTGAACTTAAGGCCTGCTCAAGAGGAGGGAAACCATGTCCAGAATTAGAAACCTAACCTGGACATAATGAAGTCCTGTGTTTAAAAGAGATCTGCCAATTTTCTAGACTAACAGTAATTCCTGTGTACAATCTAAATCATGCATTTTACTCTCAGATATTGTATATATCACCTCTGATAAAAGTAGCCTCTCTTTTCAGCAACTGGAGAACATCACAGAAAAACACAGCTAGAATCAAAACAGAGATCATCTTGATCATAGGACCCCAACTCCAGTGGATACATCTACATCACAGCTCCTGCATCTATGGTTCAGGGAACTTCTCAAAAAAGGGATAGAAAAATTTTAGGAACTAGACTACCAGGAAGTCTTATTTGAAACAGTCTATCATAGAAATGGCTGCATAAACAAGATCTGAACAATGACAACATCAATAGACATGCTAATGTGAAATGAGGAAAATCTCATGGGGTTACATATAGGCAACTGATAACTTCGGAGAGGTGAGTTAGTTTGTTCTAGAGATGTGACCCCTAATAAAAAGTGGTGAATTCTGAAACCATATATACACAAACAACTAAAGTGAATGCATCAGGTAGTATTTATATATTTATGCATATATGTGCATATGTGTGTGTGCACATGTAGGGGTGTGTGTGTGTGTGTGTGTGTGTGTGTGGTGTTTGTGTATGTATGGATTTGTTTATGTGTGACAATAGTAATTATAAGATGCAATTAATTTCAGAGTGAGGGGGCCATGGAAGGAGTTGGAGGGACTGCAGGGACTCCCATATTGCCAAATCCAAGCCAATAGTAAATACTCTGTCCTCAGTTTATGTCCTTTTTCAGTGCAGTTTAATACTGTGATTTATCTCAAAGTCCTTTGATAATACAGCTTTTTCTTTACTAACAGGCCTCTAAATGTTGGAGAACTTAAGGGCTTAACAAGTTAACAAGTACTTGCTTCCTCTCTAACTGTACTCCAAGTTTAAATTCAGTATTGTGGCATTAAATACCATACCATAACTAACAAACTAATATTTTCAACCTGTATGTGTCCTTTGAGAATCAAATTTACATATCTAACTACAGATTTAACACTTCCACTTGGGTAAGTCTAATAGTCATCTTCAACTACTTATGTCAAAACTAAAAGTTTTGATCCCTCCTCACAACCACTTCCAAATCTATTCTCACCCCTCAGTGATCCTCATCTCCTTAGTTGCTTAAAATCATTCCTTCGTGTCAAAGTTTATTTCCTTTAAACTCCATTTGCAATCTATTAGCAAGTTTTGTTGATTGATTTCTCTAATTGTTTTGATTCCTACTGACACCAGACATCATTATTTCTCTCTTGAACTCTTTCAGTCTATTTTCTTATTCCTGCTTCCAATTTATTTCCCTACAAACCAATATTTGTGCAAAATTATGCATTACACCCATGGAGAATATTTTCAAGTATAACTTTCCAACTGAAATAACAACTCAGCTGAATTACTGGCTATATCCCAAAAATCCAACATAGTTCTTCTACTTTACCAATGTATCAGCCATGCAAATTTCTTTCTTTGAACACAACATATCCATTTACCCTTTGTTTTTTATACACACTTTATCTCCATTCAGTTATTTCTCTTGATATTTCTAATGTATAAAGTTTTTTCTCAAAACTATTAGCTCAAATACCAGTCTTTATTGACTTTTCACTAATTTTTGCAAGCAATATTACCCATTTCTAAGTATCATTCAGCATCCTGTTTTAGTGACAGATTTTATCACAATCTGAAATTCCCTTGTTTACTTATTTGTTTCATATCTGATCCTCTTCTTTATAGATTGTCTACTCCATGAGAATAAAACTTAAACTTGGATACTTTCAAACATACTATAGAAGAGAGTTCTAGTCATATGCATTAGAATTCAATAAATACTGTTGAAAGAATCAGAGAGTAACTAACATCATTTAATATATATTTTATGCTAAGGACCAAACGTAATAACATTGTTTTCTTACCTCATAGAGTTTGATATCCTTATGTTATGATCAAATACCTTAATGGCCTTATAAAATACCTACATGAGAGCATACAAAACACAAAGAGGGAATATCTGAGAATAAAGAAGGCCTATTGACATTTCCAGTTAAAACCATTGTAAGGAGTACGGTCTTTCTGCCCGCCACTGCTGGTCTTGTCCCGCCGCCGCGCCAGCCCCAAATATCACACAGAGACTCTATATTTGATATTATACTGTTGGCCAGTTACTACTTTCTTATTGGCTAGCTCTGTCTTAAGTATTAACCCATTTGTGTTAATCTATGTATTTCCATGTAGTCTTCTTACCCGGAGCCTGCTTTCATGTACTGCTCTCTCCAGACTCTCCATCTTGGCTCCTCCTCCCTACTTCCTATTTCCTCCTTGTCTCCTAGTCCCTCCTATCTTCCTTTCCTATTGGCCAACAGTGCTTTATTTATTAACCAGTATGAGAAACATATATACATAATGGCATCTCCCATCAAACCATTTTTACTTCTATACCTTTCCTATTGCCCTTTTATACCTTTTCATCCTTATAAAAAGTTAATATATTTTATTAACTTTGAGAAGTGCATCCATGCATACATTGTATTTTGATAATATTAAATCATATTCATCTTCACAATTCCTCCTAATTCCTCCTAAATGTGTGCCTCTTTTATTATTTTCAGTAACTTAGCTAGTACAGTCTGTGCTTACCATGTACTGAAGCACATAGGGCCATGTACTGGAGCACAGTTAAACCTACAAGGTGCCACAGATTTAGAAAAAACTGATTGTTCCTTCCTCAGAAACCATCAACTATCAATACTTCCTCTCCTGCTTCATGCTGGAAGGATGACTGGCATGACCTTGTGCTGCTCAATTGACTCATGAGTTTAATGGTCCTGTAACATTCAGAAAACCTTGTTTCTCTTCAGTCCTCCCCAGTCTTTGGCTCTTATAATCTTTCTGTCCTCTTTTCCATGATGATACTTGAGCCTTGGGGAAAGAGATGATATACTCCTATGCACTTGGAAAAGTTGCAAGTTTTGTAACTGCCATATACTGTATGAATAAACCTCTCTGACAAGAGCTGAGAGCTGCACTAATCTATGGATATAGAGATACAAAATTAGAGGGTGTTTAATACTATGTCCATTTAACAAAATAATAGTAGGTTCACCTCTGGGGCCCATGAGCTACCCAGCCATGATTTTTGGCCAGATTTATAGTACCAGGTACATATTTCCTCCTTTGGAGTTGACCTTAAATTCAATTAAATAGTGGTTGGGTAACCCTATAACATTCATTCAACAAGAGGCATTTCTAGGCATACCAGTTAACATTGTAGCTTTCTCAGAGTTCACAACTGAGTATGACTGCTGATTTATTTTCTCTAGAAGTCTGTATAGCCTCCTCTGTTAATATGAAACCTAGCTGGCAGGAAAGAAGCTACATAGTCAGTACCAAATTGATTTCTCTATATCCTGTGACCAAATTGTTTGGCATCTTCATCAATAGGCTCATTCCACAAGATCCTTGTGCCCAATCAAGAGCAATGTCTGTAATCTGCATTGTTTTTTGAAGGGATGGTCACATTTGAGATATTCCTGACCAACAACTAATGGGCAATAGCCCACACCTGGCACTTAACTGTCTTAAAGTATATTTATTTGAATGTGTGAGAGAGGAAGAGAGAAAGAGAGAAAGAGAGAAAGAAAGAAAGAGAGAGAGAGAAAGAGAGAGAGAGAGAGCCTGAATAGACCAGAAGAACATGTCTGTTTCCTGCATCTGACAGATTTGTTGCAATCCATCCAACGTGAGTGTTAGAAGCTAAACCTAGGTCCTCTACAAGTGCCCCAAGTACTCATAGCAACTGAATCATCTCTTCAAATTTAGCCCAGGACTTTTATTTGACAATTTGTAGGTTCTGGAAGGAGCTTTATTCCTGATGTATGGTAACCCAAATCAGACTCTTTTGTAAATATATATATATATACATATAATTAGTGTAGTGTAATTAGCGTAGTAAATATATACATTCATGACTTTTTCAAACATCCTTAACTTAATTATTCTTCTTCCTGTATTTCCTCTTGTCTACTCTCCCATCCCTGACCTCATTTAAAATCCCTTCACCAATATTCCCACTTTCTCCTTCATGTCAACTATGCTCTGCTAGCCTCACTCTCTTAAGATCTTTCCTCTCCTTTACCCACAATGTCCCTTTTCTAATTTCCTGTTATTCACAGATATGCCAAGTTTAATACACAAATCTAAAGATTGCTAGGTTTCACGTACGAATGACAACATGTAAGATTTTCTTATGGGGTCTGTTTTAACTCATTCAGTCTAATGTTTTCCAGCTCCACCTATTTACCTACAAAATTCATAATTTCATTTTTATTTCTAGCTTATAAAATCTCATTGTATGTAGGTATCACATTTTCATGAAAAGAATATCGATAAAAAACAAACTTTTTACTGAAATGACTCTGCCTGTATTAGTAATTATAGTAAAAAGAAGAAATAAATAAAGAGAAAGCATTCTGAATGAAATTTGATTAGATTTAGTTTGAATATTTAGCATATCCACATTTCTTTTATTTCTAAGTCTTTATCACTTAAAATAATTAAGCATTGAAAGCTCAAAATATAGTGAATAGTTTTCAGCTACCCAAAGAATATGTGAGCCAAAGAAATAGAAGAAAAAGGGAGGGTAGTTTTAAAGCATTTAAGACGAGATTAATCCAAAAGCCAGACAGGAATTATTTCTTGCTTTTACTCCATAACATTAGTCACCAAAGTTAACAAGGTTACTTTGATGTGTTTTGAATCAATTGTGAAATTAAATTTAACCTTTCCAATATTTTTAAGTATATTCCAATTAGATTGTGAAATTTAGAGAAACTTTTCACACTCATGACTGAAAAATATCCATAAAGTACATATGAATGTGGCTAAAATAAATATGTAGGAGAAAAACCTAAAATACATGAGGTATGCATTGACATACAATAAAATATTAGAGAGAGGCCTTGCAAAACAAAAAAACATAGTGGCAGAATCTTCTAACAATAATCTCACTAATTTACATTCTTCTTTTCTTTGTGGTGATTCTCTCTAACAAAAAGTCCATAAATACAATAAAATAAAGTATTTTAGACTTTGGCCACAACTTTTTCTATCCCTCTGATCTAATTTACATTAATATACATGAATTCATTCTTTACTTGTCCAGATAAATACGTACTATGTGAATGTATTGCAAGGTCCAATCAAATGTAGCCATGTGTTTGTTTTCTGTGCTACCTACCATTAATAACATCCTAAGGGTATAGTAGAGAATAAGCAGTGAATGAATGTGCCAAAGGTACAAATTTTATGACTGTTGCATTAATTAAGTCTCTCATAATACTCATGCTACAGTTTCCTCCACTGGCTTAACACCTACCTAAAAAGACTATGTATCTTGAGTTTTTAAAAGAGAGCACTAATTTCATGTAACTATTTTCAATAATGGATATTTGTTAAATATATTAAAACCCAGGATAACTAAGACTATCCAGTATAATAAAGGAATTTCTAGAGGTACTATCCAGTATAATAAAGGAATTTCTAGAGGTATCATCATCCCTGACTCCAAGCTCTACTTTACAGCTATAGTCATAAAAACAGTTTGGTTTTTGGCATAATAACAGACATGTGGATCAATGAAATCAAATCAAAGACCTTGACATAAATGTGCACACGTTTGAACACCTGATTTTTTACAAAGAAGCAAAAAACACACAATGGAAAAGAAAACATCTTTAACAATTGGTACTGGAATAATTGGATGTCAGCATGTACAAGATTGCAAACAGATCCTTATCTATCGCCCTGCACAAAACTCAAATCCAAGTGGACCAAAGACCTCAAAATAAATCCACTTACACTGAATCTGATAGTAGAGAATATAGGAAGTAGCCTTGAATGCATTGGCATAGACTACTTCCTGAATATAACACTGATTGCAACAATGCATAAATGGCTCCTTCTGAAACGGAAAAGCTTCTGTAAGGCAAAAAACACTGCCAATAAGACAAAACAGTAGCCTACGGAATGGGTAAAGAACTTTATTAAAGTAATTTCATTCCTATGCAAATATTTTAATGTAAATATAAAGTTTAACAATAGTATTATATCAAAAAATATAAAGTTTAAAACAATCTTAAAATAATATACATTTTCTGTTATAAACTACAAATCCTTTACAAGTATCACCTATTATTTTAAAGCAATTGTCTCATGGATCATTGTTGAGGAAAAGAACACGAAATTTGCTAGAGTAAGTCTATTTATCATCTCATTAATTTTTTTAATCTTTGGGCAATTTCACATGTTCCCAAGATTGGAGTGCAAGTGGTACATTATTTTATATTTTGAGATTCATGTATTTTATTTAAAATACTAGTAGTAGTAGTATCAGCTACTGAAGTTTATGTTGTGAGAATTAAATGAGATAAGATGTGAAATCCTGAGTCCAATGTCTGGTGAGATATATATTTTTGTTGAAATTGTAGAGTTACCAACACACCTATGAACACCTGATTTTTGACAAACAGCTAAAATTGTACAATGGGAAGAGGAGAGCATCTTCAACAAATGATGCTGGAATAACGGGACGTTGGTGTGTAGAAGACTGCAGATAGATCCATGTCTATTGTCATGCACGAAAGTTAAGTCCAAATGGATCAAAGACCTTAACATAAATCCAGCCACACTGAACTTCTTAGATGAGAAAGTGGGAGATACTCTTGAACAAATTGGTATAGGAGATAGCTTCCTGAACATAACACCAGTAGCACAGACACTGAGATCAACAATTAATAAATGGGACCTCCTGAAACTAAGAAGCATCTGTAAGTCAAAGGACACCGTCAACAAGACAAAATGGTAACCCACAGAGTGGGAAAAGATCTTCACCAACCACACATCTGACAGAGGGCTGATCTCCATAATATACAAAGAACTCAAGAAGCTAGTCACAAAAACACTAAATAATCCATTAAAAGTAGGGTACAGAACTAAACAGAATTCTCAATAAAGGAATCCAAAGTGGCCTGAAAGAAACTTAGGAAAGTGCTCAACATCCTTAGCCATCAGGGAAATACAAATCAATGAAACCCTGAGATACCATCTTACTCCTGTCAGAATGGCTAAAATTAGAAACACCAGTGACAGTTGATGCTGGAGAGGATGTGGAGAGAGGGGAACACTCCTCCATAGCCGGTGGGAATGCAAACTTGTATAGCTATTTTGGAGATCAGTATGGCAGTTCCTGAGGAAAATGGGAATCAGTCTAACACAGGATCCAACAATTCCACTCTTAGGCATATACCCAAAAAATGCACATCCATGCAACAAGGACATCTGTTCAACTATGTTCACAGCAGTATTATTTGCAATAGCTAGAACCTGGAAGCCACCTAGGTGCCCCACATCTGAATAATAGATAAAGAAAATGTGGTACATTTACACAATGGGGTACTACTCAGTAGAAAAGAAATAATGGAATCCTGAAATTCGCAGGCAAATGGATGGAACTAGAAGAAACCATCCTGAGTGATAGCCCTCATCTAGTAGCCAATGAAAACAAGCAGACACCCACAGCTAAACACTGAGCTGAACTCCTGGGATCCAGTTGCAGAGAGGGAGGAGTGATGTGCAAAGTGTGCAGAAAACCACAGTGACAGCTGACTTGAACAATGGGGAACTCATTGACCCCAGAATGATAGCTGGGAAACCAGCATAGGACATACCCAGACTCCCTGAAATTAGGTCTCAGTTAGAAGGCCTGGGAAGTCAATGGGACATCTGACAGTAGAACCAGGATGTATCTCTGGTTCATGAAACGACTTCAGGAGCACATTACCCATGGAGGGATTTCAAGGATCCCATGCCCTCTTCTGGTCTCAGTAGACAATGTGTGCATGTGTTGCACAGACATGAATAGAGCAAAACATTTATAAAAATAAATATTTAAATAGAGATGAGACACAGTATAAAAGTAAAACATACAGTTATTTTTCGAAATATAGTTGTATTAAGATATTATTCAGATAGTACAGAGCACATAACTTAAAGAAAATAATTCATTGTTTTCAGTATAGTCATAGAATTTTCTACTCATCAGTATAATTTTCATCATCTCCAAAACAAAACAAAACTCTGTACTCATAAGCCAATATCCATCATTTCTTATGAAATCTTACTCCATTCTGCTGCCCTAGAAAACTAGTAATCTACTTTCTGACTGTGCAGAACTCCTGGAAATTTTATATAAATGAAATTTTGTAATATGCAATACTTTAAATTTTACTGGCATTTTCACATACTGAAATTTTCTCAAGGGCTATCCATGTTGTAATATATATCAGAATTTCTATTTTTATTATCAAGTGAAATTTCATTACACAAATATGCTGCATTTTGTTATCAATTGATTAATAGATGAATTTTTTTCTTATTTTGTCTGTCTCAAGTTTGTAATAAACATTTGTAAATAACATATCTATGTTGAGAATTATTAAACTTTTAACTTTTAAAATTATCATTTTTATTATACGCATTTAAGAGATACAGTATGCAATAGACCATGCAAATATGTAAGATATAATAATCAAAGCATGATCAGTAAGGCTACCTTCTCTTCATTTTTAATTTTTGTCTGGAATCTTTGAGCTCTTTCTTTTCCTGAATGTTAAAAAGGCATGCAATAGGTTATTGTGAAGTAAATTTATCACAGTGTGCTTTGAAATCTACAAGATCTTTCTTTCATCTAACTGTTTTGATAGCAGTTATCCAACTTTCTTCTATAAAGCCAATAATTCTAATTTTCCAAACTCACATAATTCACCATTCTACTTGAGGTATACTTTTCATATCAGCCACATGTAGGAGATGGTATTCTATCTTTCTACAACTGATATATATCGACTTATTCATTGATGAACATCTAAGTCAATTGTGTTATCTTATCTATTGTATATAGGTATGCAATAACTGATTTCACAGGTATTTCCTAAATATACTGATATTCTTTTCTTAAGATAAATACTCAGAAATACACACACACACACACACACACACACACACACACACACACACAGATAAGGATATAGATATATGCTCAAATAGTTGAATCATACAGTAGATCTAATTTTTAGGTTTTTCTTAAGAAGCTTCCAGAAAGCACTCCTAGAGGCTGTATGAATGTATACAATTGGATAGTTCAAAAGCACACATCAGTTACATTTGTTGGAAAAAAATATAAAATTAATCCTAGTCATAGAAGGTACAGAAAAAGTAATTTAACTAAAAAGTATACTATCCTTCTATTCCTACTTTACATAAAAATTAATACACATGAATTTGTGTGTGCATATGTATGTGTGTGCACAAAATGCAAATAAATGCACATGCTTGCAGGTATTAGAGATCGAACCCAGAGCCTTATTTGTGCTCTTGGTAAGTGCTCTACCACTAAGTGTATCTTCAAATCAGATGTGTCCAGATTTTATTAAAAGATTTTTCTAGAACCAAGCATTGATGGCATATGTCTATAATTCCAGCCCCTGGGAGGCAGAGACAGGCTGATCTTTGTGAGTTTGAGGCAACCCTGGCCTACAGAGAGAGTTCCAGGACACCCAGGGCTACACAGAGAAACCTTGTCTTGAAAAACCAAAACAAAAAAAATTGATGTTTCTATATCTGCTGTCATTTTTATTTTATTATTTCAAGGTAGTAAAATCATGCTGATGGATTTTCAAATGTCCAAACACCTGTATACACACTGGAATAAAACCATTTACTCATGCTATATTTTTAAGAAACATGTTAGGATAGGATTATATTTTAAGATAATTGCACCTGAATTCTAGTGAAATATTCTTTGTCTGCATTAGTTCAGTTTTTGTATCAAGGACGTACAAACTTCATGACATAGTACCATATCCTTTATTTAATACTTATAATTTTATAGAAGATGTTTCTTCTCTAGTATTGTAAATGAAAAAAAACTTATGCTTTGATCTGAAAAAAGTGTACTACCTTTACAGTGGATAATAAAGAATACAGCAATAAAAGAACGTAATGAAGACACAGAAGGGAAAGGCTTTCCATGTTCAACCCACATATTCAATGCACTTTTTAAAAAAGAGCATTAATATTCCTCATGCATTTGTGTATTTCCCAAAGGAACACATGAATGTACAAATAAACACACACACACACACACACCACAAACTCCTCAAATGACATAAGCAATCTTAAACAAAAGGAATAAAACTGGAAGTATAACCACTACCTGATTTTAAATATATGAAAAAGTAGCTGGAGCGATGGTGGGACAGAAAAGAGCTCTTGTTGCCAAATCTAATGACCAGAGTTCCATCACCAGAACCCACATTGTAGGAAGAGAGAACTGACTCTCTCAGGTTGTTCTCTGACAACTACATACTTGCTGTGGAATGTGTGCACTTAAACATGCACATGCACATACACAATAAATAAATAAAATTTAAACATTAAAAATATACTACAAAGCTATAGTAATAATATCATTGGCCATTGTTCAAAAGCAGCCACACTGAAGTATAAGTCAGAACTGAGGGCCAAATAAAACCTTTGAGCATTTATAGCCAACTGATTTTTCAAGTTGTGCTAGTGTGCATTTTTTGTATAAAGCAATAGGCTTCAAAATGACATTTTTTATTATATTATGTACTTTGAACATATTCACTCCAAGTCATTATCTTAAATGCCCCATCTTTACTTTGCTCATCCTCTGTCTCTTCACAAATAGACCTCTTTATATTTTCATGCCATATGTATGTGTGTGTGTGTGTGTGTGTGTGTGTGTGTGTGTGTGCATTTTGATGTACCTATATCACCTAGGTTCTACATATGATACAAATACATGCAACATTTATCTTTGTAGGTGGAACTTATTTAGCTTAGTATGATGACTAACACTTCCTCCCATTTATCCGTATGGCTATTGTTAAGTGTAGGCTTTACCCTAAACAAAGAAAACTTCTCTTTGCAAGAGAGAGAGAGACCACTACAAAAAAAAAAAAAAAAAAAAAAAAAAAAAAAAAAAAAACTACACCAATCAGAATACACAGTCATGGATCCTGGTCCCAATGATACATCTACAAGACCACTGCTGCACCTACAGTTCAAGGAATATTGTGCAAGAGGGTGTGGAAAGATCTTAAGAGTCAGAAGATGAGGGTTTACTGAAAGATTGTGTCTACTAGAAATGTCAGAAATTAGATCTATGAAGTCACATTAAACGTGGCTGTCTAAACATGGGTTGAACAAGGATAATAACAATAGACATGCCAAAGTGAATAGGAGAAATCCATGAAGCTTCAAGCCTATACAGAGAACTGCAGGCAACTGAGGAATGCCCAGAATGTTACAAATAATCTTCCCCCATAGAAGAGCATACCTATTTGTTACTCAATATCAAGGTTAGGGTTAGAAACCTTAATGATGTTAAAATGGCAACAGCCTTCAAATGTATATACAGATTAAATGCTTTTACACAAAGATATATTTTGACCCTGAAACATATATTTCAAGGGACCCAGAATAGGCAAAATAATTGTAGAAGTTGGAAAGCATATTAACAGTGTATAGTAGTTCCTTTTCTTCACGTCCCAGCCAACATTTATTTATTTTTTGTGTATAAAAGACATTCTAGTAGGGTGAGATGATATACTGCCTTGCCATTTTGACTTGCTAATTATTTTGATCATATTTATTTAAGTTTGTTGGAATTTTATATTTCTTCTTTTGAAAAGAACATATCCATATAATTTTCCTGCTCTTAAATCAGATTATATACTTTTGTAATTAATTGTTTTTCTTTTTCTTTTTAGAGTATAATGTATTTACATCATTCCTCCATTCTTTTTCCTTCTTTCAAACCCTTCCATATATTCTTCCTTACTCTTTCAAGTTCATGATCTCTTTTTGCATGAATTGTTGTGAGATGCATACATAGATACATATCTAAATCTATATGTATGGATAGATACATATTTTCTTAAAATAAATGCTGTTTGTATAATATTATTTGTATATATGGCTTACGGACTGATAATTTGATATTGAGCTGGTTTAACTGAATGTCAGCATGTAGAGGAATGCAAATAGATTCATATTTATTACCCTGCACAAAACTCAAAGGAGCTAAATAACAAGGGGAGTTGCATGAATCACACTGTAAAGGGGAAATAGAATAAATGGGGGAGGTGTCAGGAGGAGGATGGTCGTGGAAACAGGAGTGACAAGGAGGGGTGAAGGGAATACTGTGAAAGTCAAGTGGAATCAGGGGCATCTCTGGGATGTTAGAAACCTAGTGCAATGGGAACTCTCAGGAATCTATGATGATGACTTTAGATAAGACTACTAGCAGTGGGAGATATGGAGCCTGAACTGGCCATCTCCTGTCATCAAGAAAGACTTCCAGTAGAGGGACTGATTCCCCAAACAAGCCACATGACCTTTGACTTACAATTTTCCCTGCCTAAAGATATGCTGGGGTAAATGTAACACAGAAATTATAGGAGTAGCCAATCAATGACTAGTACAGCTTGAGAGCTATACCATGAGAGGGAGTCCACCCCTGACACTGCCTGAGGACCAAGACTCAGAGGCTGAGCAACCCAGAAACCTAGGATACAACCAAACATGTCTGGCAAAATATGTCATTGTAATATTGCCTAATGATAGTCTGCTATACTCACATATTAATGACTACCCCAATTGTCATCAGAGAGCCTTCACCCAATAACTGATGGAAACTGATGCAGAAACCCATAGCCAAACATTAGGTAAACCTCCTGAAATCCTGTGAAAGAGGGGGAGGAATGATTATAGGAGGCAGAGGGAACAAGGTCTTCACATGACAACCCAGAGAATCCACTACCCTAGGCTCATAGTAATTCAGAGATTGACTCAACAATCAGGGAGCCTGCATGGGTCTAACCTAGGCTCTGTGCACATGTGTTACCATTTTATAGGTTGGTATTCTTTTGGAACTCATAACAGTGGGAGCAGGGACTGTCTCTGACTCTGTTACCTGCTTTTGGGAACTTTTCTTCCTACTGGATTGCTTTGTCCCACATTAATAAGAGCTTAATAGGAGTGGAGGTGCTTAGTCTTAATGCAACTGGATATGCCATGATTGGCTGATAAGCATTGGAGTCCTGGCCTTTTCTGAAGAGAAAGGAGGAAGAGTGAATTTGGGAATGAAAAGGAGGAGTTGGGGGGATGGACTTGGAGGAGAGGAGGGAGGGAATGGAAATTGTAAATGGGCTGGGGAAAATTAATTAATTAATTGAAATATGCAGTTCTAATAGAAAAATAATGAAACTATAATTATCTAAATATTTTGAAATGATTCTTGAAGTTTTTCACATACAAACAGGTTTGAGAATTCCTTCTCTGCATAGGTCAGAGTTTATATATAAACCATAACTTTCAGCTCAGTATTCCCTTTTATATTTTACCATAACACCATAAAATACAGTTATACACATCTCTTCCTAATTGCATTAGGTTGTTAATTTCCCTACACTTCACTTCATATTTTTAAAGATCATTAAGCCTACAGTAGTTGGGAAATGTATCCGTTAATTATTTTAATGGAAAATACAAAAAGCAAGAAAGCTGTTTAACTATGCCTTTGACACTTTTTGTTTGTATGCTATGGCTCAATACTCTTTTATGTTTGATATATTTTACATGCAAAGAAAGTAAAATTTTACTTCCAAAGAGATTATGAAAATTATAGGTATGCTAAAAATATTCCAGTGAACTATCTCTGGATCATGTTATTATTTTGAAAAATAAATAATTACTGGAATTTTGGGCTAAGTTGTTTCATGTTACAAAGAAAGAGTTGTGAGATTAATGGCTTCTAAATTTTTTTTAAGATTTAGATTTTTTTTAAATGATGTCTTGTTGTAGGAAATAATTTTTTATTATACTTTTCAATATTTCAAGCAACTTTCAAATTCATACTCTTCCTCTCTGTTAAGTATCACTAGATCCTCTCTCCCTCCTTACCCACCAAACTTTTAGTTCTTTCTTATAAAACAGAAACTCATTAAAACAACAACCCCCCCAAAACCAAAGGAAACTACACCCACAAAGAAAAAATAAACAAAACATCAAATTGCAACCAAATAAAATCACACAAAAACCTTAAACAGAAAACCTGTGGCGTCTTTATATCTTGACTAACTACTACTTACTTAAAGTGAGTCCTGTCCTGGAGTGTTTGATATGCCCAGTATTTATCCATTGGAGAAAAGTTAGGCAAGACAAACCAAAAGACCAGTTTATTGATGTATGGAATTTCTGAGTGCAAATGAACAGATAATTTTCAATGTAAAAAATTTCAGCAAAAAAATATGTGCTCTATTTAACTGTTTAGCGATTTAAAAACAACTTTGTTTCTTTTCAACCATAATAGTTTATATAATAATTTTGATAATTGAAGCACTTTAGCTTTCCTTTTACATTGAATATTCAAAAGACCCTCATGAGACAAACATATGTTTTAATGCTATATATCACATATATGTGATACAATATCAATGTATATATATATATATATATATATATAAACCAATGTTCATATATAGCAACCAATACTTATATATGTGTATATAAACACAGAAAAATCTATATCTCTATTGTGAACTTTTTAAATATTTAAGAGTTTGATTTTGCAGATTTATATTCATTTTTCTCAATACCTGATTTTAGAAGAATGCACAGTCATACATACTTACAGCCTCCTCGTGTTACACTCAACTATTCTTTAAAAATAAATTCATATATTTAGTTTTTCAAGTTTAGTTATCAAATGAAAACATTCTCTTTTAAATATTTTTTTCAAGTTAAACAACAATTTGGTTTATTTGTTTTTTGGCTATTTTGCAAACACTAGCATTTTAATTATGGCAATAAAATAATATCATTTTAATTAATAGAGTATAGTCATACAATTGGTTACTGTGACATTTAAAAACAAATGTAAATATAACAAATTGTTGATAAAGTTTTGGGACAAATTACATTTACTGAAGAAAATTTAACTTTTACATGAAAAATATATGATTTATCCTAACAAATATTCCTGCTAGGTCTCGATCACTATAGATGGAGAAAACGAAATATTCAGTGACAAAGCCAGATTTTCACAACATATATCCACAGATCCAGCCCTACCGAAAGTTCTGTAAGGAAACCTCCAAACAAAGGAAGTTAACTATGCTCACGGAGACATAGGCAATAGATAATCCCACTTTATCAGAACCCAAAGGAAAAAGCAGGGCAAGAATACTCACAATACCACTGCCAACAACAAATCTAAAACAAACAAGAATTAACAATCAATGGTCCTTACTTTCCCTCAATATTAATGTTCTTAACTCACCTATAAAAAGACACATGCTAACAGAATGAATACAAAGATAAAATCCATCCTTCTGCTGCATACAAGAAACACATCTAAGTTCCAAAGACAGACACTCACAAACATATCACAAATGACAGCATGAAAAAGAAATCTTGCACAGTAACTCAAAGGTTCAGCTCCATAATGTACCCTTACACTGATAGGACACTGGTAATTTAAAGTCTTCCATTTCCAAATAAAAAATGTTACAGCTATGTGTCCATATATAGCAATCAGTAAGGAACCTCTGAAAGCCTTCAGGGTACAGTTCCCACCTTTACCTGTTAGCTGGTATTCACTAACTGCTTTTAAAAGACTGCTTATCATTTTACCCACAGCTCCACATAGTATCTCAGCTACTAGACAAACTAGAATTTTATTTACTTTTTGCCATTGGTTTCTGTATCATTAGCACATCGCACTTTAACTGGGTGGGATCTAGGTTTTAGTCTATGAAAAACTAAAGTTCAAAGCAAATTTGAACAGCTAAAACATCTTTAAAATGCACCAAGATTATGAAGTCTCAAACAAAACTTGAATTTCCTGTATGTACTACTGTCAAATGAAGTTATTTGCTGTACACCACTTCTTTAGCAAGCTGGTCTTCTACTTCCTAACATTTGACCTAGAGCAGCTACGAGACCTAGAGAAGGAACGAGATGGCTTGTGGTTTCTCTCCCAAGACAGAGACCTTTCTCTTCTCTTATCTCTAGAAAATGACCTGCTCCTGCTTCGAGAGAAGCTTCTCTTCCTTGGAGATCTTTGCCTAGGTAGAGGACTCCTACGGTAATCATCTCAAGCGCCAGGACCCCAGGAGGGCGGCGAGCCAAGATTGCAACTTCTTTTATCACCATTCAACAGTTCCACTCTCACAAGGCAGCCACATGGTGTTCTTCCATCCAGCTCTCAGACAGCATCCGCGGCATCTCGGGGATCCTCAAATTCAACGAAAGCAAAGCCAGGAGGGTTCTGAACAACCCACACACTTTGCAGTGGTCCGTAATAGCCAAATGCCTGCTAGTTCAGTCTTGTTTCCATTGTTTCCAAGACTAGCTACATATATTTTACAATGTAATGGAAAGGCAGCACCATGCGTTTGGAGATCCTGGGTTCAAACACCAAAGCTCAAATCCAAACACTGCAACAGGCCCACCTGCACACTTCGGGATCTGCTTCGGCAGATGTTCTACGTTCCCTGGTGTCCAAGCAATGGCCCTAAATAATTTTTATGATCTTGTCTAATATAAGATCTAATCTTTCTACTTGTAATTATTGCCTAGAATAAATAAGAGAAACTAAAATAGAAAAGAGAACTTGGTCAATACTCAAAAAAATCTACAATTATATTTTTAATATTATGTTAAAAATTCAAACTCTGAAGGGGGATATTTTCATAAATGTGACAAGGTCAAAGACACAAGTGAAACAAGATATGAAATCAGGGATTTATAAACAAGAAGAACCTCTGGTTATGCTAATTTTGAATTGAGTACTCTAAATCAGTATCTACTTTCTACCTTGGCCCAGCATAATCCACTATTATTAGGTTACAAATTACAAATTGGTAAGATATAAAAATTGCCAGTTGGTGGTGGTACACGCTTTTAATCCCAGCACTCGGGAGGCAGAGGCAGGTGGATCTCTTGAGTTCGAGGCCAGCCTAGCCTACAGAGTAAATGTCAGAATAGGCTCCAAAGCTACATATAGAAACCGTGCCTTGAAAAGCAAAAGAAACAACAAACAAAGAAAAACAAAAAAAAAAAAAAAAACAATAAAAGAAGAAAGAAAGATTAAATTTTACTCACTTGGCTTTCAGGTTAAATATCTTTGGCTAAATTCCCTGAATATGTGTGTGGAAGGGAAAAGATAATTGAAAAACAAATAGAAGAGTAAAAAAAAATGTAAGCCAAGTGTAACAGGCTCCCCTGCCATCTTTGCACTCAGGAAGCAGAGGCAGGTGGATTGGGAGTTATTTCCAAAACTTAGAAACATAGACTCTGTCAAAAATAAACAAAACAAAGGAAATCAAAGATGTTTGGTGACAAGAATGTCATTGTATATATCTTTGAAGTCTGCCTACTATTTCTTGGCATAATATAATGCTTTGCTCATGGTAGACAACAAGTTTTATTTTGGAAACTCAGTTTTAATAAATTCAGTAAGTGAAAAGATCAAGGCTCAAAACGCTGTTTAAAATTCTAATCACATGCTTCCAAGCACGATAATACAAGAAGGAAAACCAAGAAGAAGATGCAACAACTACACTAAGTAACTCTTAACATTTCAAAACAAGCTATATAAATTATTTTCATTGGTTTTACTGAAAGAAATATTAGACTGGTGCTTGTCTCAAAAATTCGGCCAGAGTTATTGAGAAAATATTACATATGCATAATGTCCAGAAGTTTTCTTATCTCCACACATGTGCTGTGACATGAACGCATGAATACATACATACATTATACACAATAATAAATAAGTTTTGAATATCGGTTGATGATTATTTTCTTTGCATGAGTGTTTGTTTTCAAATATGTATGTGTTCTGTTCACATAGTCATTTGAAGAAGATGCTGAATGCCCTAGAACTATAGTTACAGATGGTTGAGTGATGCCATGAGGGTGCCTGGAATCAAACTCAGATCCTAATAACTTTTAAAAATGGAAAAAAATCCTTACTCATACTGTCCTATCCACCAAATAGCTAATATTGGTCCTAGAGGGACATTTTGTGATTAAAAGCACATTTTGATATACTGACTACTACAACCATTAGATCTATAGAATAATAATCCATATTTGTCCACAGTGCATAGAGTGGCATCAAATAAAATATGCCCAACAAGTCAAAGGCAATCCTGATTTCTACAAATAAAAACTGCTTTTAAAACTGTTCCTAATCAAATCAATCAAGGCCTTCTGAGCCTTTTTATTAAGTGTTCCAATATTTTAAATTTATTTACACTATGAGAGAGGCCTTTGATTCATTTGAAGTTGAATTTCATGTAAGATAAAAGAGAGCTTCATTCCTCTGTTCACTGATCTCCAGGTTTCCCAGAACTATTTGTAGAAGATGTCCTTTATTCAATGTATATTTTTGGCATCTTTGTCAAAAATCAAGTAGTTCTAGATATGTGGACTGATATGTGAGTCCTCTATTAGAATGATTTCTGTTATCTGTTTTCAGTCAGTATCATTCTGTAATATTGAGCATATAAGTATAGGTAGTAGTTTTCTGAACAGGATTCTAGTAACACATGGAATAAGATATCAATTGACAAATGGGATTTCATGAAATTTTTTTTAAAAAAAGTACAACCAAGGAAACCAACAATCACATGAAAATGCACCTCACAAAATGGGTGAATTTTTTGCTAGCTACAATGGAAAGAGATTTGGTGCTTTGCATATACAAAGAGAAAACCTCCAAGAGCAAACAACCTAATTAAAATGAACTAAAGAATTAAGTAGGTCTCAAAAGAAGAAATACACAGGCCAGTGAACACTTTTAAAGTGTTCTGCAATCCCTAGCTACCCAGAGAACACAGATTAAAACCCCTTTAAGATTCAATGTCACTCTAGAAAGAATGGCCCTCATTAAGAATACTAATAACAACACACACTGCTGTGAATATGGGGAAAGGAGAACCTTATACAGTTTTGTTAAGAATGTAACTAATGAAGCCAGGTTGAAAATCAGTCTGAAGGTTTCACAATAACCAAAACCAAAACTACCTTTTAACTCAGCTATACTACTTCTGGACATCTACATGAAGAACTCTCTATTATACTGCAGAAATACTTGCATATCCATGTTCATGACTGCTCTATTTACCATATGTTAAAAGCTGATGGATACTCGGAGTTCATCACCAGATAATAGACAATAAAATGTGGTACACATTATGCAATGGAATTTTGTTCAGCTGTAAGGAAAAATTAAATTATGACATTTGCTGAAAAAATATGTGTACTTGGAAAATACTATACTGAGTGAGGTCACTGAGGCCCCAAAGTACAAACACCTCATACTTGCTTACATATGGATTCTAGCTCTTACTCTTTTGTTCTGTTTGTTTAATATGGAGTACCCATGGAAGCCAATGAAGTAGGAAGAGGACATGAGTAAAAGTAATTACTTTGGACAGAGAGGAAGTGCAGTGATGGTGAGGTGAAGGGTGGGATTATAGGGAGGAGTAATCAGGATAAAGAGTTTAAAAATCTATATGGAAACCTGTGATCTTTTGTCTTAAATAAAAATTTTATGATAATTTTTCTTTCATGCCGGAATGGCACTGCTGCTAGAAACAGTGAGTTCCTGAGCATTTTCTCAGGCCCAAGGGTAGGATACCGGGGGCCCTAGGAGCTTACAAAACAATATAGGCTCTTGTCAACCCTATTTCTTGCATGCTAGAACTAGGGAATAAGATCATATTGATGAAGATATCTGTCCTGATCAGGTTTTGTTTTGTTTTTGTTTGTTTGTTTGTTTGGTCAACTTGACATAAGCCACTATTATCTTGGAAGAGGAAAGTACAATTGAGAAAATGCTTCCATCAAATTGACACATTGGCAAGTCTATGTTGCATTTTTTAACTGATCTTGGAATGCCCAGCCCACTGTATGCGGGATTACCATTGGCCCTGCACTATATGAGGAAGCTGAGTATGAGCTGGGAAACTGAGCCAGTAGCAGAATTGCTCCAGTATTTCTGCTTCATTTATTACTCCTGGACTCTGCACTGCTTGAGTTCCTCCCTTGGCTTTCTTCAACAATGAACTGTGGCCCAAACATGTAATCCAAATAAACTCTTTGGACTATGGTTAATAGAAATTTGACTAGAGTGACATCCCACACCTTGGTCATAAGGGATAATGACAGCAGGCCAAACAGAAATGGAAGGTCAATCTTCCAGGCATTATAGGCCCACTTGTGCAATAGAATCTTCACTATTGTGAGCGTAACTAGCATCTCTCTGACTGGTTTTGAGGCCCTCTCAAGTAAGGAGCCCTGTGCCTTGTCCTGAAAAAGTTGCTAATAGTTTTAGTCTGGGGAGATTGCAGGCCCTTGTAGAAACATATTGCTGTAGTATAATTAAATTGGCATGACATAAAACTGCCTTCTAAGAATCTATGGTTATGTTAAAAAAACAAAACAAACAAACAAACAAAAAAAAAACAAAAAACAAAAGCTGTTCCCAGCTTTGATCAGAGAAACCTCTCCTTATAATGAACAGTGGAGATGTAGAGACTCATGACAGCCCAAGATGCTGAAAACAAGTAAAAGTTTAGTTCATTTACTCAGTTCTAAACAAAATAATTTTAACACTTTCTCTAAGTTTCATGGAACACTGTAGAAGAAAGAGCAGGCAGGAAGTACTTCCGAACTATAAAATAAAGATGCAATCCTATAAATTTGACACAACCACTGCAATCATTAGATCACATCTGTGGATACCTACCTGTGCTGGGCTAATATAAGATTTGGCTATCAACAATTTGCCAATGAAAGTAGAGGGACTTATGGGGCTCTACCATTTATTTCTGAACTACTGGCTATTGGTTGTTTCATGGTCTTTAATTGGGTACACATTGCTGAGCCCAGCAGGCACCAAAGGATAGTGCCAAACCCATATTCTTACAAATGACCCTTATTTAACTCTATGTTAATATAATAAAGTAAAGAAATATGAACATTGGAGAGAGAATTATAGAGTAGGAAGAAGGTAGACAGGGGTGGTATGGAGTTAGGAGAGGGTAGGATAATGTAACAGTCAGTATGAATTGCATTTCTGTGAAATTGTCTAAGAACAATTTTGATAGTAAAAAATTAGTTAGACCTTCAAAAATAAATGTGAAATTTCCACCACAGAAGCTATTTACATTTAGGTAACCATAAGGTTAGAGAAATTATCTGCCAAATAAATGCCTAATTGATTCCAGGATACTATTTGATGATGGTTCCCTGGGAATGTGCTTTTAAGTCAAGGATAATTTCCACAGAGATGACTGAAGGCTAGTTGAGTGAATAGGGCTCAGCAAATAATCTTCCATAAACTAAATGTTACTTATTAGAAAATGGGCTTCATTCTGTAAGGCAAAGGACACAGTGAACAAGGCAAAATGGCAGCCCAAAGAGTGGGAAAAGATCTTCACAACCCCACATCTGACAGAGGTCTGCTCTCCAAAATAGACAAAGACCTCAAGAAGCCAGTCACCAAAACATTAAATAATCCAATTTAAAAGTGGGGTACAGTACTAAATGGAGAATTCTCAGTAGAGGATTCCAAAAACGTCTGAAAGACACTTAAGAAAGTGTTCAATATCCTTAGCAATCAGAGAAATGCAAATCAAGGAAACTCTGAGATACCATCTTACTCCTGTCAGAATGGCTAAAATTAGAAACGCCAATGACAGTTGATGCTGGAGAGGATGTGGAGAGAGGGGAACACTACTCCACTACTGCTGGGAGTACCAACTCATACAGACACTTTAGAAATCAGTATGGTGTTTCCTCAGGAAAATATGGAATCAGTCTACCACATGATCTGGCAATTCCACTCTTAGGCATATACCCAAAAGATGCACATCCATGCAACAAAGACATGTGTTCAACTATGTTCATAGCAGCATTATTTGTAATAGCTAGAACCTGGAAGCAACCCAAATGCCCCTCAACTGAAGAATGGATAAAGAAAATGTGGTACATTTACACAATGGAGTACTACTCATCGGAAAACAAACAATGGAATCTGGAAATTTGAAAGCAAATGGGTAGAACTAGAAGAAATTATCCTGAGTGAGGTAACCCAGCCACAAAAAGACACACATGGTATGCACTCACTCATATATGGATTTTAGACATAGAGCAAAGTATCACCAGCCTATAATTCACATTGCCAGAAAAGGTAGGATACAAGGAGGACCCGAAGAGAGACATACAAGGCCCCCACAGAAGAAGAAAGGGACAAGATCTCCTGAGAATATTGGGAGCAGGGGGAGGCAGTAAGGAGAATGAGAAAGGGAGAGCAGGAGGGGAGAGGAGAACATGAGGGAACAGGAAGATTGAGGCAGGGGAGGAAAAGAGGGGAACAGGAAAAGAGATGCCATAATAGAGGGAGCCAATATAGGTTTGAAGAGAAAACCAGCACTAGAGAAATATCCAGAGACCTACAAGAATGATACAAACTAACAATCTGAGTAATAGTACAGAGGGTACCCTAAATGCTCTTCCCTGGTAATGACATTGATATCTACCTTATATGCCATCCTAGATCCCTCATCTAGTAGATGATGGAAACAGAAGCAGACACCCACAGCTAAACACTGAGGTGAAGTCCTGGAATCAAGTTTCAAAGAGAGAGGATGAGGAGCAAAGGGGTCAAGACCAGGCTGCAGAAACCCACATAGCTGACCTGAACAAGGGGGAGCTCATGGAACCCCAGACTGATAGCTGGGAAACCAGAATTGGACCGACTCAGACCTCCTAAACATGGGTCTCAGTTAGAAGGCCTGGGCAGTCTAAGTGACCTCTGACAATAGGATGTATCCCTGGTGCACAAAAGGACTTTGGGAGCACATTCCCCATGGGGGAATACTCCCTTAGCCTAGAGGCAGGAGGGAGGGCCTAGGCCCTACCCCAAATGACTTGACAGATTTTGATGATCCCTCCTGGAAGGCCTCACCCTCTCTGGGGACTGGGTGGGGAATAGGATGGGAGGAGGTTTAGGGGGACAGGAGAGGATGGGAGGGAGAGGGAACTGTGATCCATATGTAAAATAAGAAAAAATAATAATTAAAAAAGAAAGTGGGCTTCAAAGAGTAGCATTGGAATTTAGCAAACTGACAACACAGAGTTCAAAAAGGATGTTTTGAAATGCACAGGTCTAGTAGGTCAGTGTGTTTCTGTTGGAAGGACACATAGCCAATAATATATGGAGAGCATGAATTGAACTTCATGAGATTTCTGAAAGAAGAAACAAAATAGGGGTGGGCATGAAACTGGGAACAGTTGGGAGTATAAATGTGAGAAAAACACATAATAAACTCCCTAATAAGTATTGTTAAAACAATATACTTTGAGGCAAACACACACAAAACCCTTTTGATCCTTCACATGTGAAGTTTAATCCAATTTAAAGTGTGGCATGCAGAAGAAGTATACAGTTTCTTACAGCTGATTATCAGAGAATCACAACTGTCATTTAATTGGCTCCTTCACCCCTGTCCAGCAGAACAACCTGATATTGTTCCAGTTGTTAGAAACTTAACACATTACACTGAGGTGATGTTTCCTTTAATTCTGATTCAGCCTTTTGGATCAATGAAAAAGTAACATAAACCCTCTTCCACATAAAAAAATCCTGTCTATGCTCTCAATCATCTGTCATGTATCATATGTTTCCTCTGAAGCTGTTAGATGCAGAGCTTAGAGGCAAAGTATTTAAAGGGACAATTTATATACTGACTACCATGAATAATGCTGAAATAAAAGTGGGAGTGCATATATTTCTGTTGTGGGATGTCCTTCTGTATGATGTGAATATGTATTGCTTTTGTTGGTTGATGAATAAGGCAATTTTGACCAATGGCCAGGCAGAATATAGCTAAACAGGAAATCCAAACACAGTTACAGAAAGAAAGAAGGCAGAGTGAAGGAGATGCCATGTAGATGCTGGGGAAGCAACATCTGAGGTAACAAGTCATGAACCTCATGGAAAAGTGCAGAATATTAGAAATACATTAATTTATATGAAGAGCTAGTAAGAAATACGCCTGAGCCATTGGCCAAAATATGTAATTGGTACTATGCCTTAGAGTAAGTGTTATAAAAGGCTTCAGGAACTGACAGGCAGGACAAAAAACCTCCAAGCACATGTGTCATCCAAACACTTGGCAAGGATTTTCACTTAATACCTGACAAAAGCTTGAAAAGGGATTCTAAACACAAAAGAACAGAGTAAGTAGAACTTCTCAATAACAGCATTTTCTTGTGTAGGCTGTTTTTGTTAGAGACAAGTTGTAGTTTTCCTTAGTTATAATAAAAGATAAACTCAATATAAAACTTTAGGCTCACAAAGATAGGATAAATAATAGAGCATTTTCTTTGACTTTGCCAAATACAACTAGACTAAATATTGTTAACTGTAATTCTTGCTTGAAAACTGTTTTGTTATATATCATTTTACTGTGTTAAAATTTAAACTTTCCTTTTTAATTAGATATAAAAATGGAGATGATGTGGGATGTCCTTCTGTATACTGCCATTATGTGTTGCTTTTATTGGTTGATGAATAAAGCTGTTTTGGCCTATGGCAGGGAAGAGTATACATAGGTAGAAAATCCAAACGGAGATATGTAGAGAAAGAAGTCAAAGTCAGGTGACACCATGTGGCCACTGGGGTGAAGTAATAAGTCACACTCATTGTGGTAAAATATAGAATAATAGAAATTGGCTAACTTAATTGGGAAAGCTAGTCAGTAATATGCCTGAGCCACTGACCAAACAATTATATGTAATATTAAGCCTTAGAGTGGTTATTTGGGAACTGGCAGATGGGATCAGAAACCTCCAACTACATATTTCTTCATCATATCAATTTCAATTATTACAAGGATGCGACAATTAAAAAATTTGAGAACCTACATGTTATTTTGCATAGTTTCAGCACAAATCTATCCCCCCAACCATTTTGCCTTTTCTTCAAATTCAAATATCTATTAAGTTTTTAAATTATGTTCAGTAGAATATTATACAACAACTTTAATAATAAGATTCTATCATTTGAAATATCCTAGACAGAACTGTGGAAACTTACACTAAGTGAAATAAACAAGAACAAAAAAAAGCACTGTTTAATTTTAAATATTGAAAAACATAGAAAAGGTAAAGTAACAAGTAATAATATTTAAAAAGCATCTGTAGTCTTGGGCTTAAATAATAGGTTTTCATGATTGAGTCTTGTTTTAGAATACCATTGTTTGATGCAAATCAACTGAATTTTTTTGAAATAACAATAATATATTTGAGTTTTATCCTCCAAATTATTTGGTGCAGAGAACTTAACCCCACATTTTTTACAAGTGAAATTGTTTAACTTGATTATTGAAAGCAAGATATGTATGTACATACATGAATAAATAATAAACTATAAAACTAAAATTTATGTAATGCAAAAGAATTGGGCTAAAATAAATGTTTGTTGAGGGTAAGACTCAAATTTCAGCTTATGAGCTTTTTATGGTAATATTTTTATTTAAATTTGAAACAAGCTTGTTTTACATGTCAATCCCAGTTCCCTCACCCATCCCTCCTTTCCTGTCCCCCTCCCAACCATCCCATTCCCTTTCTGCTTCCCAGGGAGGAGCAGAAATTCAAATTCTTCAAATTCTGTCATATCATTTGGAGCAGAACTTAGGTCCCCCCCCCTTGGGTCTAGGCTGAGAGAGTATCCCTCTATGTGGAATGGCCTCCCAAAGTCCTCCTAACTGCCCAGTCCTCCTAACTATAACACCCATGTTTAGGGGCGTCTGTGTCGGTCCTATGCTGTTTAAAAATTAGATTCTGTTTAAAAATTAGATGCTGTAAAAAATTAGATTTGGAGCTGGAGATATGGGTCAGTGGCCAAGAGCACTTTCTGCCCTTGCAGAAGAGGTAGGTTTAGTTCTCAGCACCCACATGGTGGCTCAGAACCACATCTAACTCCAGGGAATTCAACATCCTTTTCTGATTTCTGTTGTAGGACGATCTTTTTGTGCGCTGTGGAGATGTGTCTTTACTAACCTTCTGATTGATTTAATAAAGAGATGAATGACCAACAGCAAGACAGGAAAGAATTAGGTGGGACTTCCTGGGAGAGAGAGGAACTCAGGAGGAAACTATGCACGAGGGAGACATCAGAGAGACATGGAGGGAGTTGAACATACAGAAAGAAAGAGAGGTAAAAAGCCACCTGTTAAAACATAAATTAATAGAAAACAGATTAATTACGTTATAAGAGCTAGTTGGAAACAAGCCTAAGCTAAAGGCCAAGATTTCATAATTAATGATATGTCATCAAGTCGTTATTTGAGAGCTGGTGGTCACTAAAAAAAGTACAAGAAAAGCTACAGCTCTCCACAGTTACCAGGCACACATGAAATACAGATACATGCATATGGGCAAAACACTCATATATACATATACATATACATATATATATTCAATTAAAAATACATTCCTGATCTCAGTAAGATGTCCTGTCAGTAAAGTGTTTGGCTGATAGAGTAAAACACCTGAATTTTGTTCCAAAGCTGCACATGAGGCAAAGCCTGACATGGTGACACACGTCATCCTAGACTGGGGAGGCAAAGGTAGGCTGATCCTTGATGCTTGCTGGCAAATGAAGAAAACACATCTTAAAAAAAGAAGAAAGAAAGAAAGAAAGAAAGAAAGAAAAAAGGTATATGACACATAAAGAATGATAGCCAGATATTGCCCTCTGGTCTTTGCAGATGCACACACACTCAAACATACACACACACAAACACATACACACACACACACACACACACACACACACATGCACCAGCACACACAAATATCACACAGAGAAAATTCAGATTCTTTCTATTGCAACACTATAAAAATCTTTAGGCCACATATTGGAAATGTTGGAAATGGAGCCTTAAACTTCTTAAGCTCTCCTTTCCACCACCCCAGCCTCTGATTCAATATAAAGATGCTGATTTTGTTAATTAGGAGAAACAGCCTGTATATATTACTCTGTCCTACACAAATCCCCAAAGTAGGTTTTTGAACTTTTAAAAACATGTTTCTTGTTAGCCTCATTTCATCCCATTAAGGCAATAGCTTGTTATCTGTTATTATCAAAATCTGAGAAAGTTTTATGAATTTTAGAAAACTGTGATTATTAAAATATTTACTAATATTTACTAACAAGAAAGATTTTTATTATTAAAACCACTCTATTTACTCTCTCTCTCTCTCTCTCTCTCTCTCTCTCTCTCTCTCTGTGTGTGTGTGTGTGTGTGTGTGTGTGTGTATCTGCGGAAGGGATGATGAGAGGTGTGTACATACATAAGTGGAAGTCTGAGGGAAAAAGGCAGGAGTCAGTTCTCTCCTTCAGTAGTCAGGTTTTGCATCATGTGCTTTTACTCGGTGAGCCATCTCACCCTTGCTGAAACTACTTTACAACATGACAAGAATATTTTCACAATTTAAGTTTTGAGTTAACATATACACTATCTGTACCATTGGCAAATCTGAGAGAAGGTAGATATGTGAAGGTTAGTTACTGCCATCTATTGGTAAAAGTAGAACATTTCATCTAGAGAATTTAAGAGATGTGCTATTTGTTTAAGATGAAAATACACTTTATTTGCTTTGGAAGCCTGCGTTTTTCTGAAGAAGAAACAGATGGGGAGTGGATTTTGGGGAGCATGGTAATGGAGGAAGCTTGGAGGAGTGGAGGGTGGGGAAACTGCAGTCACCATGCATTATATGTGAGAAGAATCTATTTTCAATAATTTTAAAAAATTAAGAACATAAAATAGGTTTATAATGTAAAAGACACTTCATTATTTTTAATGATTGAGACAATTTAATTACAGCACTTCTGTCTTCCCTTTTCTCCTTCGAAATAATCCCACATGTTCCTCCCAGCTCTCTTTAATATTCATGGTCTCTCTTTTCACTAGTTGTTATTGTATGCATACATATTAATATGTAATAACAATTAGTGAAATTTAAATGTTAGTAAATATATTCTGCTACCCTTGAAGAGTAGTTTCATGAATTACTGCACTTGTTTAACTGTTACAAATATTGTAGGTGATTTTAAAATTATGTGACTGAGGAGACATTGGTCGTCCCTAGTGGTTTTAGTTGTCTAATATGAACACAGTGTATAAGACTAGGTAGACTTAGCCAGGCATGGTGCCACACACCTTTAATCCCAGCACTTGGGAGGCAGAGGCAGGTAAATCTCTGAGTTCGAGGACAGGCTGAAATAAAGAGCAAGTACTCACAAAAACAAAACAAAACAAAACAAAAACAACAAAAAGACTAGCCACATTAGAGGTACTCTAGTTTATGATGTTTAGGAACAGCAGTATTCAATGCCAAATCTTTTCATAAGAGTCTTCTAAACTTCATTATTCATTGACAGGCAACAGTTCTAATACAGTATGAAAAGTACCTATTCAAATAAACATGGGGATAGAGCTAGTGTGCTAGCACAACACCTAGGTGCTCTTTGGTCTGAGAGGCTCTGACTGCAGGGTGGACAATTAGTTTTCTGTCTAACATTCTGGGCTTTTCTTGGATGAGATCAGAGTTTGATGTCCAAACTCTCAGATACACTGCTCAAAATTTTCTCAAAGCTGAATTATCTAGGGCAGCCTGAGCCAAAAGTTTTCGGGGGTTTGGATATGATGATTAGGTCAGTAAATTATTCAGGTAGATAAAAAGATCAAGTTGTCAAGTAGGTTAATTTGTATCCGGCAATGATCACTGAGAAATATCATTCATATCTCACAGGCTATAGATAGAACAGCATATTTAAATTAAGGAATATTTAGGACTCTTTTACACATGTTCCTTATTAATATATATTATCAAAAGGTAGGTCATAGATTATCGCTGAGCAAAGACTGAAGACAAAAAAAGATAATTGTTTTTTACTAGATTAGCTATATGGTTCCTATATATAGTGCCATCATGTTTTCCCAAAGGTGGTTGCCAATTAGCAATTAATTTTACTCCACATTGAGTCATATAAGATACACGAGTACCCAAGGCACTTGACCCTTGACAATGCTGCCTTCTATTACCAGGGCCATTGTAATTTATATCCACAGGGAGATATCCATGGAGAAATTATACAGAGCATTAATTCCTTGCCCTTGCATCTGAGAGGGACTGAAGTCCAGTTGGTTATAAATCATACTCCATCAACAACTGAATGGTAATTATATTTCTAAAAGCCAGTATAGCATGTCATGGGCTAGGCACCACACAGTTAACCACCTTGCTACCATGAAGCAAGTTGTGATTGTTTTTCTTATAGTTTTATAACATTACTAAGGATTACAATAAGGGTATGTGCAGATTTTTAGTTTTATATGTTCATCCTTATATTAGAGAGATAGGCGAATTTGATAAGGAAACAAGAATTTATAGCAAGATACTAATTAAACTGCTGTCTTAAAATGTAGATGCAAGCTTTGACAAGTATACTACCAGTGTACATTATCTCACTGTAGACTTTCTGGAATTAGGTCCACACCTCATGCTTATTCTGGAATAATTTGCAAGACAGATGTTGAAAATTTTGACAGATAATTTATTCTCTCATCCTTTCCATTCATCCTTTGTCTGTGCATTACACTTTAGTTCAAAGAACACATTGCCAGCACAAAGCTGCTTCTTGGAAGTCTTCCATTATTCTGTGTGTATTCATAGACTTTTGGAACACAAAGAGAATGCAACATACTACTTCATCCTGGTGGCCAAGTGCTATCTAATAGTTTTACTTGCTCATTGTAACAGGTTCCATTTGGAAATTAATAACTATACTCCAGACATCATTCCATTATTTTCTTTCACAATCTTATACCTAAAACCTATTTTGATGTGAATTTATAGCTGAATATTCTGAGTATCAGAAACTTTATTCAGGACAGTTAAGTTCTAATCCTCTGCTTTAGTAGTCTATATTTTTATACATTACCATTTTATTCCACAAAATACAAACTCTAGATTTTCCTGTAAAACTGTATCCTGACATTAACTGTACAATTCAGTGTGAGGCAGCCTAGAGTAACACCTTGTTGGAACCTCAGACACATGAGGAGAGATGGAGAGAGTGGGGGGCACATATTTAAACAGTGTTAGATGTTCTAGCTTCAACCAGAAGCTGTGACAAGCATTGTTACTATGACTGAGGCAAGCTGATAAGCATCATTGTTACATGAAGACTGTGATTAGGAACATAAGCCAAATTGACAAAGGAACAGAGAGATAGGAAACACTGAAAGCTTTAAGAGATTGAGTCCGGAGCTGAATAGATGGGAGTGAAAAGAGATACCATAATTGAGGGAGCCATTATAGGTTTGAAGAGAAAACTGTCTCTAAAGAAATGTCCAGAGACCTACAAGGATGACCCCAACTAATAATCTGAGCAACAGTGAAAAGGCTACCTTCAATGCCTTTCCCTAATAATGAGATTAATAACTAACTTATATGTCATCATAGAACCCTCATCTAAGTAGCTGATGTGATATGAAATGTCATTCTGTAAATATGTTTCTCTTACTGGTTAATGAATAAAGCACTGTTGGCCAATAGGAAAGCAAGATAGGCAAGACTAGGAGACAAGGAGGATTCGGGAAGTTGTAGGAGGAGATTCAACATGTAGGACCAAGAGAACACAGGTCCCTATCCTCTCTCCAGTAAAATAAGACCATGTGGAAATACTTAGATTAATAGAAATGGGTTAATATTTAAGACAGAGCTAGCCAATAAGAAATGCTAGTAAGAGGCCAACAGCATTGTATCTAATATAGTGTCTCTGTGTGTTATTTGGAGTGGTATGGCTGTGGGACCAGGCTGGCGGGAAACACTGCTTGTAACACTGATGGAAAAGGAAGCAGACACCCACAGCTAAACACTGAGCTGAGCTCCTGGAATCCAGTTGCAGAGAGGGAGGAGTGATAAGGAAAGGGATCAAGACCAGGCAAAAGAAATCCATTGAGACAGCTGACCTGACCAAAGGGGAGCTCATGGACCCCCAGACTGATAGCTGGGAAACCAGAATTATACTGATTTAGACCCCCTGAACTTTGGTCTCAGTTAGAAGGCCTGGGCAGTCTAAGGGACTTCTGACAGTGGAACCAAGATGTATCGCTGGTGCACGAAAGGACTTTGGGAGCACATTCCCCATGGAGGGATACTCCCTTAGCCTAGAGACAGGGGGGGAAGGGCCTAGACCCTACTCCAAAGGACTTGACAGATTTTTGGTGATCCCTTCTGGAAGGCATTACCCTCCCTGTGCAGTGGGGGGGGGATGGGAGAGAGGTTTGGGAGGCATAGGAGAGAGGGAGAGGGAACTGTGGTTGATTTGTAAAATAAGAAAAAATAAAAAATAGTAATAAAATAAATTAAAATAAAAAGGGGAGAAATGCTGGAGATAATTCTAAAAGGTGTTTAGATCATAGCTAAATAAAATAGCACACGATGCTATTGGGGTGGTAGAGTAAATAAAAAAGCCACCAAAATTGTGCCTTTTAAGATGAAATTTTACTTTACCCAATAAATTTGTGTGTTACCAAGTAAAGAGGGTTTTTCCCTGTCATTAACTCATGGAAAAAGAAATGTTTGCTAAATACTAGAAAGGAGATGGTAAAAGATGAATGGAATTATTGCTGTGTTTTCGGAGTCTTTCAGATAGACCCATTAGAGGGTTACTCTGACAGCTATCCCCAATGACCTCATCCAGTTGGAAGAGGCCATACCAAATCATTGCCCCAATTCTCCAGTGGCAATTAGTGTTGCCTCTTTATAGTAAGGGGGATGACAAAACATCAGGAAGTTTTAAGAGAAAACTTCTCGTGATCAAGAAAATATAATCTCTGCATGGGGTGAAAACCTCACATACCAGATGGGCCAGGTAAATCACTCAGTCAAGGGAACACAGTTAGAAAGGTAGGTTCAAAGCAATAATTTACTGCTCCTAGAGACTTCAAATGGTCAATACATGCTGGATAAATTTAAAGAAAGATATATAATATGAAGGGAATTGTAATAAATATTTTTATTTTCAATTAAAGGTAGTTAACTCCACAAGAACCCATATTTCCTAAACTTAACACTCCTACCATGGGACCTAAAATAGGGATAAAAAGCAGGGGCTGTCTGGACCAAGAATGTTCACTAGATCAGTTTGGGTTCTAAACCATTATTAATAACTTTTTGCAAAAGGAAATTGTCTTGTTTGGGTTAAGGGGGGCTGCTCATTGATTTAGTGAATATTTTGCAAAGAAATAATTAAAAGATAAACGCTCAGTGGCAAGCTCATATGTTTCAATGGCAATGGGGAAATAACTAATGCTTTTTTGAAGACAGATTGTTATGGAAAAATGTTTAATAAGCATATGTGTGGTCTTAATACACCAGTTTTGTTTTTTAAGCTTTTATTATCAGTTCATAATTGTATCGTGATCCTAGATTAATAGGAATGTGTTCTAAGAACCCATTTGATTCAAGATCTCTAACCATGATAAAAGTTCCTGAATGAGAAACTATTTCTTTTCAATCAAGCTTAGGGTGCTTGCACTCTTACATGCATAGCCCCCCACCACCAAAAATGCCCTAAATTTTCTTATCCTTTGAATAGAATCATTGAAAGGGGAAGATTTTTGTAAACATGAAAATGTATGAATGATGTTGCAGGTCACAATTTTACACTCATTGAGCATATTTCAATAACATTATTGAAAGTATGGGACTTAATTTGTTGATGCTACTGTAAAATGTTCTTAATCAAGCTTTAATATTCTCCACAGATTTAATCTTAGAAGATTACAAATGTAATCAACAAGAAAATTTTTATTTCTAATTAGACCACTAACGTAACTTTAAGCAATGTCATGTCTTTTCTCTTGAAATTACAACATGGTAACAGATAAACAGGGACCCTAATTTGTTCTCAGTCCTATAGTTGAACCTCTTGTTACTATTCACACACACACACACACACACACACAGACACACACACACACACACACACACATACACATATATATATAATCATTCTATTAGTATCTCAGATTTAAATCCTCAGTGATAGATTTTTTTTCTAGTAAAATAGTCTCATACCCCCACCACCAGGCCTCTGCTAAAGAGTTCGCAGCTAGAGAGTGCCAGGCCCCAGCTAGATCTGCCTATTGGTGCTGAAACATCCTGAATCACAGCCTATTCTTTGAACCCCATCGTCTTTGACCCTCATCGCCAGGCCTTTGCTAGAGGTGAGTCTGGGACCAAACCGGGTGGAATCCCCACACACACCCTTCCCTGGGAATTCCCTGGATTTTCCCCGGATCTTGATCCCCATGTCCTGTCTCCATCGAGAGCACTCCTGGGCTCTGATACATACACACACACACACACACACACACACACACACACACACACACACACACACGACACACACACACACACACACACACACACCAAGAGCCTGCACTTCCCCTACCTGGTGCCCTACCCTGCCCACTGTCCAACCTCTCTGGTTGAGCACTGGGACAGAGCATGGGGCCTAACAATCCTACCACTTCAGGGAACTTCCTTGAGCTGTTATGAGCACACTAGACCTGCCTAACCACGTGGGACCACCTGGAGCACCCACCTGCCTGGTCACTGACCCCCAGCCTCAGTCCTCTACTAGAGTTCCGGGCTGCTCCCAGAAATTCACCTATCCCCTCAAGGACATTCAGAGCCCCTGCCTACTGAATCCTTGACCCCCATCACCAGGCTTCTGCTGAAAAGGCCTCAGCTGGAGAGTGCCAGGCCCAGGCTAGATCCACCTATAGGCACTTGGACAATCCTGATTCCCAGCCTTTAGGATCTTTGACCCCCAATGCCTGTCTTCTTCTGGAGCCTGATATTTGACATCCATCATCCGGCCCTGCCTGAGGAGAGACCTCCTAGAGAGCTTGGTCCACCCAGAGCTACAGACATTGAACTTCTAACCCACCTAAGCCCACCTGGGGGATACCATAGAAAGAGAGAGAGACCCCACCTGCACCTACTGGAAGAAGCGATGGGAAGATGTCAATACAAGAAAACACCTAACAATAGAAAGACAAGCATAATACCACCAGGATCTAGGGACTCTACACCAACTAGACCTGAACACTCCAAAGCAGATGAAGCAGAAGAGAACGACTTAAAAATTGTTGTCATAAAAATGATAGAGGCCCTCATATATGATGTGAGAAAATCCCTTAAAGAAATGGAAAAGAAAAGAAACAAAAAATTGGAAGAAATTAACAAATTTCTTAAAGAAAGTACAGAAAGCCAAGAAAAAAAAAATTATTGGGTCGCTTATGTAAACTATCATATCATCTGCAAATAGAGACAGTTTGACTTCTTCCTTTCCATTTTGGATCCACTTGATCTCCTTTTGTTGTCTTATAGTTTCAGCTAGAACTTCAAGTATAATATTGAAGAGATATGGAGAGAGAGGGCAGCCTTGTCTTGTTCCTTAAACTTCTCTCCATTCAGTTTGATGTTGGCTGTTGGTTTGCTGTATATTGCTCTTATTATGTTTAGGTATGTTCCTGTTATCCCTGATCTCTCCACGACCTTTATCATGAAAGGTTGTTGAATTTTGTCGAAGGCTTTTTCAGCATCTAGGGAGATGCTCATGGTTTTTGTTTTTCTGTTTGTTTATATTATGGATCACGTTGATAGATTTTCATATGTTAAACCATCCCTGTAATCCAGGGATGAAGCCTACTTGGTCATGGTGGATGATTTCTCTGATGTATTCTTGGATTAGATTTGTCAGTATTTTATTGAGTATTTTTGAATCGATGTTCATCAGGGATATTGGTCTGTAGTTTTCTTTCTTAATTGTGTCTTTGTGAGGCTTTGGTACGAAGGTTATTGTGGTCTTGTTGAAAGAGTTTGGCAATGAACCTTCTGTTTCAATTTTGTGGAACAGTTTGAGGAGTAGTGGTATTAGTTCTTCCTTGAATGTCTAGTAGAATTCTGCAATGAATCCATCTGGCCCTGGACTTTTTTTGGTTGGAAGGCTTTCGATGACTGCTTCTATTTCATTGCGGGTTATAGGTCTATTTAAGTTGTTTGTCTATTCTTGATTTAATTTTGGTAAGTGATAGTTATCCAGAAATTTGTCCATTACCTTTAAATTTTCAATTTTCGTGGAATACAGGTTTTCAAAGTATGACTTGAAAATTGTCTGGATTTCCTCTGTGTCCATTATTATGTTCCCCTTTTCGTTTCTGATTTTGTTAATTTGCATGTTCTCTCTCTGCTTTTTTGTTAGTTTGGATAAAGGTTTGTCTGTCTTGTTGATTTTCTCAAAAAACCAACTCTTTGTTGCATTGATTTTTTGTATTGTTTTCCTGTTTTTTATTTTGTTGATTTCAGCCCTCGAATTGATTATTTCCTGGTGTCTACTCCTCCAAGGTGAGGTTGCTTCTTTTTGTTCTAAGTCTTTCAGTTGTGCTGTTAATTCTCTTATGTGACTATCCTCTGTTTTCTTCATATGGGCACTTAGTGCAATGAATTTCCCTAGTAACACTGCTTTCAAGGTGTCCCATAATTTCGGGTATGTTGTGTACTTATTCTCGTTGGATTTTAGAAAGTCCTTAATTGACAGATTTACATGACTCCACCTGGATGGCATTGCCATACATGTGGAATTGGGGTGGGGGGATGGGAAGGGAAGGTGGTCAGGGTGCATGTGAAGGGGTAGAGAGTGTAAGAGGGATAGAGGGAGGGAGGGAGGAAGAGGGAACTGGGATCGACATGTAAAATAAAAATAAATAATTAAAATAAAAAGAAAGAAAAAAATATTTGCAGAGATGTTGCCCATTAAAAATATAGTAGTGATCTAGAGCTCTTCAACTTTTCACAGAACAGTTTATAATGGAGGAAGTTAACTTTAAAATGATATTAGCTTCTAAGGAGAAAGTATGTCATAATAATATTATACACACACACACACACACATACACACACAAACACACACACACACACACACATATATATATATGGAGTAACTTAATTAATTAAATATTTTCATATATGATCTAGGATGAATGATTTCCTGGACTTATCATCCTATTTTTAATTTTTTCAATTTGCAAATACAATGAAGTTGGCAACTGAGTATTTTTTGTGATTGATGTTATCAAATTTGGAAGTTCTAACTGTTAAAGTATTCACTTTTGGGGAGGACATTTCTCCTAAAGTGTTGCTGCTATTTTATTGTTAAATGTTCCAGTTATATCAGTATTTGTTCTGTATATCAGTATTTGTTTTGTAATCATCAAAACATATTGTTTTTTTTAAACTTTAATAATTACAAAATGTCCCAATATAGTACTGAGCTCTTTCATAGATGAAAATTATGCAAGTTTGTTTATTCTGTGGCAAAGACTCCAGTAAGTAAGCTTATTTTAAAAGGCCAATTATATTTTAAAATTTCTGATTAGAAAAAAGCAAATATAACCAACAAACTCAGTAGTGAGTTCCTGTAGGACTAAATTATACAGCATACATACTTTTACTGTCAAAGGTTCAGAATATGGTGTTCTTTCTAATTATATGCTCATGCTGTGATGACAACAACTTTAAAAGCTACTTTATGTTAAATATAAAGGTGTTGGTGGGGTTAGATGAAAAAGTGCTATCAAAAACAATTTCTTGCTACCACTCTCTTAAATCTAATTGTTTATCAATTAGAAAACAAATTAACATGGACAATTTAAGGCTTAATTCAAACTGTTCTGTTTGTATATGTTATCTAGCTGAATAAAGAAATTATCAATGGAATATGGTTTTAATTCAGTGGAAACAGTTTGAGATTTAGCATCTGAAAAGCCAGAATTTATCAAAAGCAATATTTTAAAAGCACATTTATTGTATAATACATGTAGACATCTTTCTGAACAGCCATCTCTGAAAGTCTCCTAGTTCTTCACTAGCTAATTTATGTAGTCAATTTCTATTTTGTTAGGTCTCCAAACTGGAAAGCAATTTCAAAGAGAAGAATATGCTAGATTGGGACAGACATGTTGGATCACTTGTGTTTTCTACAGTCAAGGAAATATTTACAGGACTCAATAATATAAACATTTAGATAGACAAAATAATAACAATAGTAACCATTTATCCACAGAAAGACTGAGAGAAGGAAAGGAAATGGAGAAGGATATATATCAAACTGGTAGATATATATATATCCTAGCTGATAAGCATTTCATGTGCCCTTCCTCATTAGTTTTATCCACACTGAGTGTGTACATGGCACTTTCTAAAATCTGAGAGGAAAGGAGAGAAAGTAAAGCCAAATAGAAGATTTGGAAACCAGATAGATAACAGAGATAACAGATATAACTATAGGGATAAGAAGAATTAAAATGTCTGAAATGGAAAAGTATGCTAGATTTTCTAATTCATAGTTTCTTCCTACAAAACATTTGACAGTTTTAGAGGATACCATTTTGCAAATATGAACATTTACATTAGGATAGTCATCCAGAATACTTTAATATTTTTGAATGGTGCTTTGGAATAGATCTTTAATGCTGCTATATTAAAGTTCATATATTTAATTTATTTGATTTTAGGTAGAAAAATTACTTGCCACAAATCTTTTATATTCAATAAACACTGAGTTTAACCTTTCAGTGTCCCAGTATTTAACTGGCCTTGATGCTACCAGTTTAGACATACATAGATATATACATACATACATACATACAAATATACTGAGTTTGGGTTGTTTAATTTCAGTATAGTTCTTCTGTAGAATAAAGAGATAACTATTGGCATATTTAAAGATAAACATAGGACAACAAAAAGAATTTGTGGCTGTCTTAGTTAGGGTTTCTTACTGCTGTGAAGAAACCCTATGACCACAGCAACTGTTACAACGAAAATATGTAATTGAAGTAGGGGCTTACAGTTTCAGAGGTTCTGTCCATTATCATCATGATGGGGAGCATGGTAGCATTCAGGAAGTCATGGTGCTGACTACATTTTACCAGAAGGCAGCAGCAAGTTGACTGTCACACTGAGTGAAGCTTGAGAAAAGAGATCTCAAAGCCTACCCCCACAGTGACACACTTTCTCCAATAAGACCACGCCTACTCTAACAATGCCACACCTCCTAATAGTGTTACTCCCTTTAGGGGGTCATTTTCTTTCAAACCGCAACAGTGGCACTTTATGATTCATTTGAACAACAATATTTCTGATACCTCCTAAACTTGCAGTCTCATGTGACAGCAAGGTCCCTTTTATTTTATTTTCTAATTCAGAGCAAATCCTAAAATAATTGAATCTCCAAGATCTCCACATGACTTCTTTTTAACCATCTCTGCAACTGGAAATATATTGCTAGATATAAGATTTTAATATCTATAGAAAATTCTTGTCTTTTTACTCGTATCTCCTTTGCCCTCTTCTGGCAATTTGTTTCCTTTTCATTATATACTTTATTTTTCTTGAAGCCTGTCTTTGATATCTGTGCAAGTTGATTTTACCCAGCAAAAAATGATGGGAAAAGAGGAAAAGAACATTCCAGTGTCACTGCTGCAGGCCTGGCCCTGTACTCTATTGATATTTGATATAAAACCTGGCACTAAACACCCCATTACTTGCAGTTTTAATTTTCAATAACATTTACTTTAGCATTTGTATATTCTGCTTTAATTATCCATGGCAGTTCTTTCTTTGATGTCTTCTGTAAACTTAGTTTATTTGACAAACGAATTTCAGTGTTTACCTTGCTTTGATTAAGTTGAGGAAAATTCCTATCAGTATCCAAACCATATGCAGAATTATGGTAAGGTTGAAGTTCTGGCATACTCCTCTCTTCTCTGGCACATAAAAATTAAAAATATTCGGTTATGATATAGCATTTGCATTAACTGATTATACCAATATCTTAAATTTTTGTATAATACACAATGAATATTCCCATTTTATGACTGTACTCAAGTAAAGGAATTAGTAGGAGTTGCAATATATCAAATCTATTTCATGATCAAGGTGCTTTACTTCATCTGATTTTATATAGCATTTTGTTTCAAAAACTTTTAAGCATATAGAAAACTAAAAAGGAATTTCAGCAAATATCCTTATATCTGCCACATTGACCTAAACATTACCATTTTATTGCATGTATTAACATACATATATTTATATATCCATTTTCCTATCCAACCATTAATCTATGTTATTTATTACGCAATTGAAAGTAAATTTTAGAAAGCAGGATATTACACAAAGAATCGTACTGTCTCATTTAAATATTATAGAAAGCCTGCTTGTTAGGGGCTTTGAATTCAATTTCCAGATAAGAAACTTAAGGCTAAGAGAATTTAAGGAAAGGGGAAGTAATGCAGGGAAGAAGTATGAACCCTATTTATGCTCAATAATATTTACATTCTCTACTAAGCTAAAGAATCTCAGAGTAGATTCAGAGTTATCTCATCAATTCACAATCCAAATAATGAAAGAGATATAAAAAGGAACTCAAACTAAAAATCACATGAAGTAAAATGACACACCAAATCCAGTAGATTCTGTGTGACAAGTTCTACAGACTGCTGAGGAGATAGCTTCAAAAGGAGGAGGTCTCCTGGAAACGATTGTGGAACCCTTGGCAGGAGGAAAATATTGAGCCATATTTCTCTTAGCAATCTCTGTTCCTCTATTTTTTTTCTCATATTATTAAAATGCTCCTGAAAGCCTATGCTGACATTTTAAACAAAAGATACAAATGAGAAACTGTCCCCTGAGATGTGGTCACTGACCATGACCTCGTCTCCAGGAAAGCAGCGCTTTCATATCACTCACATAAGTACAAGTAGTATCAACGAAAACTTTCCCAACAATAAAATTTCATATGGCTGCATATGTGTAACTGAGAGTGGGTTTAAACTTTTGGTAAAGAAAGCCTTTTGATAGGAAAAAAGTCAAAATAGCTCAATATTTTAATTCTTAAGAGCTAGGCAACAAATATTAAACAATAACTGACCATAAAGATTTATTAATCTAATCTTAGAAAATAGGTGGTTAGGTGTGATTAGCCTTGAATGATTTTCTGATTTTTTGTTAGCTTTGAATAAGCTGTAGGTTACTGTACCTAACAACGATGATGTCATTTGTTCTATATGGATTTGATTCAATGAATAAAATTTCTGAGAAACTATTCTATATCCTGGATAAAAAGCCTTGCTTGAAAGTTGCAAAACACACTCAGATTTAAACTGCCTCTGTGTTTGTTTCTGTTTGTCACCCCCTAATCTTTACCCACCTAGTCTTCAAGAACCCTCATCCCAGGGACCCCCATACCCAGCTGGGGTGGTCTGTGGCAGTGAAAGAAAACAGAGTAGCTAAAGTGTACAGAAATCCCAGAAATGAACTCAAATCCTATGAAGGCTACTACTATCTTGATTTATACTAGGTTTTAATTTTGTCTATCATTCTCAATACCATTAATTAATTAATTTAAATCTCAGACTAATGAAGAAGTAAGACATATACTTCTCTTTCTATAAATGAGGAAACTAAACTTTGATTAATTCACAGTCACAGAATCAATAGAAGAAAGAGAAAGAAACAGTTAAAACTTTGGAATCGAAGACTGAAGTGCTCAATGGTTAAAAGCATTTGCTGCTCTTCCAAGGTACAAAAATTCAGTTCCCCTGCACCCATGTTCAGCAGCTCATGACTGTCTATAACTTTAGCTATAGGATATCAGGTGCCCTCTTCTAGTGTCTGTGTGTATCCACCCTCACATTTCATACACAGACACACATGCACATAAATAAAGATGATAAATATAACAACGAACTTTGGGATAGGAAAATTACAGAGACTATTTCTAAAGTGACCTACATGTTACTTAAAATGATTCTTTAGTGTCTCAAGGGGTTTACATATTATATCAACTGATAGTATGAAATCCTTCATATTAATTTGAATTTACACCATTAATTCTGATTAACTGTATATATGTCTATATATCCATACATACATATGAATATAAACACACAACATGGCACAAAGATTGGAAATTTAAGTTGATAAAATGGCTGGTGAGTTTAATCTTCCTCTTTCAACAGACAAACACTTATGGCAGTTTAAATCCCTAATTTTGTTTCAAATTGAAATCAGTACTTATCACTATGAGGCAAACAGTACCAGTTTCCATTTTAATATAGTATTTCAAAGCATCTCTATAATGCTTGGAAAGTAACATCTTGTCACAGAGAAATGATAAAGCAGATGATAATTTTAATTGACAGAAAACTGATGACATCACACATTGGTATTTACCCCTCATGTTTCTGAAGTTCAGAAACATTGACAACTATAAAAGATAGAGTTTGTTTTACATATAGGAATAAAGTGACACAGTAAGGCACACTAGCCTTACCACTGCTTTAGTCAATCAGATCCCATTAGCACAGCATGGAATTTATGCCTAGTAACCAGATTTAGCCCCAAAACCTTGGCCAAGTTATTTGATCTTCTATGTCTCAGTAGTGTCATCAGTATTTTATAGGGTTGTTGAGAGGATTAAATGAATTAATAAGTGTGAAACATTTGTAACTCATCTTGCCATGCATAATGAACAGCCAATACCTGATTGCTCCTTTTAGTAATCCTCGCTATCTCTGAAGTTTGTCTGATTATAAACAACTCTATTTTGCAAGATGAGAAAATTAAAGCCCAAGGAAGGGAAATCAGTTAAATAAGACAGAATGTTGTCAAAGCCAAGGTTATTAGATTGGTATCTTTGATATTGCTGCTGATATAAGGGAGTTGGATAGACTAACACAGCAGCATCTGATTCATTGTTCCCACACCACCAGTGAGGAAATTGTGGTACACACAAACCTTAGTGGAAAGAAAATGCTGAAATGGGACATTTGTCAATTGCATTTGATTTTTATCTAGAGAAAAGTTTTTTAGATTTTTCTCTACCAAAATCCTAAACTAAATATGTGTTCTTTGGCACTATTAATTTGACTTAAATTATAATATTGATGAATCGGAAAGAAAACATACATATTGTACGGATAATAAATAAGGTTTATTATATTTTGATTCATTTTATGGTCACATGAGAGACTATCTACTTTTTTCTGAAGTACTTAGAAATCATTTACCTGTGATGTCTTTCATTCTTCTTTGATTCCCTTTTACAGTAGTGGATAATCTGGATTGCCACACCAACGATTACAGCCAGTGCTATTCCAGGCAATGTTGCTACTAAAATCAGGTCTACAGTGGTCCACAGTTGTTTGCACTTGTCCCCCATGTACCAGTAGTCTCCCCACTGACCTCTGTAATTTGGACATCTAGGTGGAGATAAAATAAATATCTCACACAATAGAGAAATCCAAGTCTCATATGAGTGAATCAAACATTTCATTGTTGGTCGAGCATGAAATTTTTCCAAGTTCCTTCTTAACAGATTTATGTCATCCCATTTTTCTATTTGAGCAAGTGTTCTAAACCTACAAGTTTGTACACATTCAGTGATCATACCAAGTCTGTAGGATTTCAGGATTTCCTAACCATCAGCTAATGAAGATGTGTCAGTTACCACTTAGGTACAGGGAGAGGAAAGTTGTCTTAAGAATGCTTCCAAGATTACCAACATTTTGTTCACAGCTCCTTCCTGTGCTCTACTTTGGCTACTTTAGCTCTCTGGATTCTTGAAAAGAGGTCTACTCCATCTAAGCTGCCAGTTCTTTAATGGCAATGTGTTCTTCCCTCCACCACTCACTTCTTAATTACAAGTTAACAAACTGATTCTACCACACCACAATAAATGCAAGAAGAAACATGAGAAGAGACTAGGCTTCCAGGAAAATAAGCCTGCCCCCATGTTTCCCAGGACTCCAGAGTTTTTCCTTATTTATTTATTTATTTATTTTAGAAAGAAGTGACTCATTTATGAATTACATGTGCTTTCATAAGTCTTGGGGTGCAGCCAAATAACGTGAATATGGTTCTTTAGTGCATAGAGTAAAAACTGGCATGGCATACACCCACATAGAAATGTTGACAGATTTGTGAAGATAGGAGAATGGGGTTAGTCATGCTTCCCTGGGAGTGACTAAAGGAGGAGTTTACTGATGTAGTTCTTTAGAGATTTTCTTCACTGTTTCCTAATGGACTGATATGAGATTACCCTGTTGTTCAATAAAGGCAGTAAGTAAGTAAGCTACTTGTGGCCTTTTGTGTTGTTTCAACACATTAAATATTACTGAACAGTTGACATGAAGAAACTTATTATATGGTTATTATAACCTTTTATACCACTTAGGGACTATATATTATTTTTCAAATTAATAGTCGCCTATTTATAGGATGCACCTTTAAATATGTAATATATTTTCACCCATTTATGGAAGTCAAAAGAGAGTTTTCATATATCAGTCTGCATACGGTTCTTCCTGGAAAAAAGACTTTAGTGAGAATATATTTCTTCTTTAGCTGAGAAATAAATCACAAATGAAGTGTTTAGTTTATAATAATATTTCCCTCACACAACACATATTGACTATGTCCTAAATATTATTACAGATATTTGAGATAAACACTGAAAAAACAAAATGATCAATATACTCAATTAACATAATATAACAGAGAGAATAAGAAAATGTAAGCAAAATTAGCAATTTATCTACCATGTTTAAATTTGAGAAGAGCTATGGGGTTAAGTAAAATGGGATGAGTTAAGAGGAATTGATACTTTTAATATATTCTTCAGCTAACACTGACATTTCTTATACAGTTTCTGGTGAGTGAGATTAAAAATGTGGATTACATTGACAAGTTGTTGATCAACATGGAATTATAATTAAGTAAGAAACATTGATTATACAACATGATGAATGTATTTATTGATTATATATTATCATCTTGAAAAATACTAAAAGAGTGGCTATTTTATGCTGTCACCATAAAAGTGAGGTCATACATATAATTAACTAGATTTAACCATATTGTAATGGGTATATTATATATGTATACATACATATACAATACCACATATTATGTGATAAATACAAAGATTCGAGTGTCAAATAAATAAATACATATATAAAGATTTTATTCCATAATGATACCATGAAACAAAGAATTTTATGTGCTACTCAAGACTTATGTAAGAATTAAATGGAAAGAAATATTTCAAATATTTACAATAGTAACTGCTTCTGAGTCTCTTCTGAAATAACACTTCATTTCTTACCCCTAGCTGCATGGTGGTAGAGCAAATTTAAGCCTTCATTTTACTTAACCTATCAGCAACATTTAACATCGCTAATTACTTCATCTTCATTGAATTTTCATTTGGCTTCCAGAACATTCTTTTATTCATCTATTTTTTCTAGTTCATTTTTCATCTCTAAATACCTTTCCTAGTTTCTTGTCTTCATCCCACCTATTAAAGTTGGAGTATTACATAGATTTCCATCACTTTTTTTTTTAGATTTGTATGCCTACCTTGGAGTACTTGTGGAATCTAGGAAACTAGAAAAAGACCTTGGGGATGGGGAAAAATATCTTAAGAGAAGGAATAGTAGAATACTAGTTATATGAAGTGGGGGAGAAGGGTAATGGAAGTTTAGGTGGAGAAATGGATGGGAGAGTAGGGCAGAAGAGAGGGTAGGATGTGGGATAACTAACACTAATAATGTTTAAAGAGGCACCCAGGGTTGTATATGCCTTTAATTCAGCACTTGAGAGTTAAAGCCAGGCTGCTTTCTGTGAATTTGCAGCCAACCAGGTCTACATAGTGAGTTTGACACCAGCCAGAGCTATATAGTGAGACTCTGACTAAGATAAAATATGTTTGAATATGCTATTTAAAACATATATTTATACATGTACACACAGAATGAGAAAGAGAGAGAGGGAGGGAGGGAGGAAGAGAGAGATTTACATAAAAGTTTAATTGTAGTCACGCTATACAGGGTATTATGCTCTTTCTGAAAGCCAAAGTTTACCAAATTAAAAGTTCAGTGCTAAGTGTGGGATACCTACTGTCAGGTTGTTGGTCAGTGGTGACGTTGACCCAGAAATCCCCAAAACAATACAGGCTATCAATATTGCACTTTGTTTTTAACCAGAACTTGTTGGTAAGACTTTATTATTGAAGAAACCACATACTTATGTCACAGAACTGAAAATCAAATGTTGCTGATTGGAACTTCTTCCTTGAATGGCTAGATTTCATGGTACCAGAAAGTACTATGTAAGCTGCTACATAGTAACAGTTTTACCTAGTTGTAAACTACAATGACAGGTGTGACAAGATATGGCAGTGGTGGTTGCAATAGCAGCACAGATGTTATGGAGTTAACGTACCTTTGAAATGTGTTTAAGGCCCAGCACACAGTTGGAGAGTTGGAGACACAAGCCTAAGAACACATGGCTGGGGAGATCACAAGCCCCTCAGTGAATCTACTATTACCATTTTCCTAAATGGATACAGCATCAAACTGCCCTCTAAATTACTATGTCTCTACTCACAGATTAGTGTGCCTCTCATTTACCAATTATACATCTGACAATGAGTTATTATTTAGAGTATACAAAAACTAAACTTCAAATAATCAAGAAAACAAATAAATGGGGTGCATAACTATACAAAGAGTTCTCAAAAGATGAAACATAATTGACCCAGAAACACTTGAAGAAATATTCAGCATCCACAGCCATCAAGGAAATGTAAATAAAACTACTTTGATATCCCATCTTACCCCAGTCATAATGGCCAAGATCAATAAAACAAATGACAGAATGTGGTGATGATGCAAGAAAAAAGGAACATGTACTGTTTGCTAGAGGGAATGCAAATTTATACAGCCACTTTGCAAATCAGTGTGGTAGTTCATCAAGGAGGCTGTGAATCAGTCTTCCTCAAGATTCACTCATGTTCATATACTCAAAAGACTCTATAGCCTATTACAATAGAGCTAGAAACAAATCATCCTGGGTAAGATAATCTAGACTCGCAAAGACAAATATTTTTTTTAAAAAAAATATTACAACAGGAAGGATCAGGAAGATTGAGTTGGGGGAAGAATAGAGGAGAATAAGAAAGAGATACCTTAATAGAGGGAACCATTATAGGTTTAAAGAGAAACCAGGCACTAGGGAAATGTCCAAGGTTCCACAAGGATGACCTCAACTTAGATCTAAGCAATAGTTGAGAGGCTACCTTAAATGTCCTTCTCCTATAATGATGACTACTTTATATGCCACTATAGAGCCTTCATCCAGTAACTGATGGATGCAAAAGCATAGGTTCACAGCCAAGCACATAGCCAAACTCCTGGAATGCAGTCATAAAGAGGGAGGAATAATGAATCAAGACCATGCTGGGGAACACAGAAACAGCTGACCTGAGCAAGAGAAAGTTCATGGACCCCATTCTGACAGCTTGGGAATGAGCATAGAGCCAAACCAGGCTCCCTGAACATGGGTGTCAGTTGGAAGTACTGGGCAGTCTATGGGGGCCACTGGCAGTGAAATCAGTATCTATCCCTAGTGTATGAATGGGTTTTGGGGAGCCTATTCCCTATGGAGGGATACTCTCCCAGCCTAGATACACAGGGGAGGGCCAAGGTCCTTCCCTAAATGATGTGTCAGATGATCCTTCATGGGAGACCTTACCCTCCCTGGGGAGTAGAAGGATGGTGGAGTGCAGTTTGGTGGGGAGCTTGGAGGGAGAGAGAACTGGGATTTGCATGTAAAGTAAGATTGGTTTTTATTTAAGTGAAAATTTATTTTAAAATATTTTTTAGCTATTTGTATTTCATCTGAGACCTCTATTCACTTGCATTGTCTAATTTAATTCGGTTGGGTTTTTTTGGGTGTTTAGACTTTTCATTTTCATGTACATTCTAGACACTATTCTAGCAAAAGTACATGGCAAAGATTTTTGTTGTTGCTGTTTATTTTTCTATTCAGTGGGCTGGCGATGGCCATTTATTTGACCAGTTTATTTGGCTGTGACCTGGCTACAAACAGAAGAAAAAGGAAATAGATACACACTGAGCATAATGACACATAATGGTATTCCCAGAAATCTGGGAGCAGAGACCAAATCATCACAAACTCAAGGCTATCCTGGGTTATGTAGCTAGATTCCCCCCCCCATTTTTTTCAAATAACTAAGAAAGTAGTAAATGAAGAAGCCAAAATTTTAAATTCAGATCACATATTTGAGGAAATTAAGAACAAGAGCAAATAGGTACCAGCTTCTTTCTCATGGTCAGAATAGCAGCAAAGTATTGAGATGTCTGGGAAGTGAAGAATGAGGAGGAACTTGATAGTTGAAGACATCCACCTACACACACACACACACACACACACACACACACACACACACACACACTAGCTTTGCTTTCTGCCTGAAAACTAACACAAGACAAAGAAAAAGCAAAACACATGCAACTGTTAGAAAAAGGCCTTCATGTAAAAAAAAAAAAAAAAAAAAAAAAAAAAAAAACAACCTAGAACTGTTCAAGTTTATACTCTCCAACTCTCTACTCTCCAGAAACCAGAAATGTTAGATACTCCTAAAGCTTAAACATTTGGTCTCATGAGAATCTGACTGGCTGGATGATGGGTTTCTGGGATAGGGAAGAAAATAGCACACATATATAAAGAAAACCATTAAATTGAGGGTGGCTTATTTACAGTTTCAGAGGTTTAGTTCATTATCATCATGGTGAGGAACATGGTGGCATGTTGTGCCTGCATCTTGCAGGCAACAGGAAGTCGACTGAGACAATGGGTAGTATCCTGAGCATAGGCATCCCCAAAACCTGCCCTGACAGTGACACTTCCACCAACAAGGCCATAACCACTCCAAAAAAACCACACCTTCTAATAGTGGAAAATGGCACTTCTTTAAGAAGAAATGAAGCTGAGAAAAATAATTATGATTTTATTCATTCACCCTATGTCTCATATTCATAATGACTGTCAAAGCTAAGGAAATATTAATCTTACTTAGTGGATCATCTTCGGCAGAAGAGAGGCATTTCCAATTGAGCAGGACCTTCTAGGACAAGGACAATCCTCATGGAAAAACATAGAGGAAGGTATTATGCAAGAATTGAGCATTCAGCAGCAATTTGTGCTCAAGTCTCTCAAGAACATGATAAAGCCATTTTTATAGCCCAATAAAAAATAGCTGTTACAAAATGCTCCTTGACAATGTGCAATCACTTGTTCCTCCTCTCTTTCTCTTTATCCTTATAGTCAGCCAGATTGTTTATATGTTTATTGTGAGGGCAAGGCTACTGCCAGACAGGGAGACATCAAATGTGGCCAGGACAAGGTGTAACTTTCCATAAGACTTGATAGGAGAAAAAAACAAATAAGAATAGAAGGGGATTCAATCTTCCTAGTCCCAGGAAAATTGAGTCAGGGAACACACAAAAGGGAGAGAGAGAGAGAGAGAGAGAGAGAGAGAGAGAGAGAGAGAGAGAGAGAGAGAGGGAGGGAGGGAGGGAGGGAGAGAGAGAGAGAGAGAGAGAAAGAGAGAGAGAGAGAATATAAAAGAGGGAGCCAGCATCATAGGTTTGAAGAGAAAACTGACTCTAGAGAAATGTTCAAAGACCTACAAGATGGACACCAACAAATAATTTGAGCAACATTGGAAATGCTACCATAAATGCCCTTGCCTAATAACAAGATCGATAACTAACTTATCCACCATCATAGAGTCCTCATCTAGTAGCTCATGGAAACAGAAGCAGACACCCACAGCTAAACACTAAGCCGAATTGGAATCCAGATGCAAAGAGGGAAAACAAGACCAGGCTACAGAAACTCAAAGAGACAGCTGACCTGAACAAGGAGGAGCTAATGGAACCCCAGACTCATAGCTGGGAATCTGACTCTGATCCCCTGAACATGGGTCTTAGTTAGAATGCCTGGAAAGTCTAAGGGACCTCTGACAGTGGAACAAAGATGTATCCCTGGTGCACAAAAGGACTTTGGTAGCACATTCCCCATGGAGGGACACTCCATTAACCTAGAGACAGGAGGGAGGGTCTAGTCCCTACTCCAAATTACTTGACAGATTTTGTTGACTCCTCCTGGAAGGCATCACCCTCCCTGTGGAGTGGAGGGGGAATGGGATGGAAGGGTGTTCGAGGGGCATGTGGGGGGGAGGATAGGTGAGAGGGAAGGAGAGAGGGAGAGGGAATTGGGATCGACATGTAAAATAAGAAAATAATAAATAGTAAAAAATATCAAAAAAACTTAATGGGATATAAAAGAAGAGAATGGGGAAAAATTAAGGATCAGATAAGACAACAAGAAAGCAGATTATGGAAGGAACAAAGAACAGTTTCAAATTTTTGCTTTGCTTTCCACAGAGGAAGAAGAGCTTCCCCATTGATTAATTTAATAAGCCCTTAAAAAGAGGAGAGATAAAATGGTACACAAATGGAAATGAATGTCTAGAATATAGTTTATCTGCACTTTTCCAACTTAAAAATTTTTCAACCCTCAGAGCCCTTTCCTATACATGGTGATAATGTTATTCATTTTCATTAGTGGTTTTTCTCTGACTATCTTCTCTTTTAGTCAATGAGGCAAGCTTTCTTACTCATATAACATGTTTTCTTCCAACCACTCTCATTTCATGGTTAAAAAAATGGAACATTTGCTTGAATTTTAAAATAAAAATTTATGACTCACCATACTTTTATGCTTTAAAAACCAGTAAAAGGAATTCTGTCATGTCATAGTATATCTGAATTATATCTTGATTTGCAAACAAAAAGACCTTTATTCATTACTGAATAAAATGATACACACCTAACTTTTCCTTGTTTGTTAGAATTATAAAATAATTTACTACTAATAAAGATTATCTGCAGAAGGTAAATATGAGAAGGATTAATCTCATAAAATCAAAAGAAAGCTTCTAGGAAGACCACAACCATTGTCTCATGTGCATAGGAACTGGTTCTGATTATATTATTATTTTCAAGTGTTACATCATCGCAGTTACATCGCAGGCAGTATTATTTACAATATACCATGTTCCATTTTTTTTATAGAGCATAAATACTACTTACTTGCAAAAAGGCTTTCCATCTTTGCATGCACAGGCAACATCTCTAGGGCAGAAATCTGTTGTGTTTCCTAGACAATCATCAAAGTCTTTCACAGATGAACAGTGGGCTATAAACAGTAAAATTTAAAAACCATCTCAACAACAGGAAAAAAATGTTACAAATGTACATGCTACACATGTGCAAAATTCTGAATATTAAGAAAATTGTTCATGTTGGAGGGAGCAGGAGGAAATAGACATGATAGGGGAAACAATGAAATTATATTTTCATTAAAGAAAATTAAAATTTTTAAATACAAAAATGAAAATAAGTTTTAGCTACTTTATGATGTTCAAACATTATACTGATAAGGATCAGGCCTCTAAATTCATGATGAATATCCAAATATCTTTTCTTTACACTATTTTATATTGGCTATTTTGAAAATATGACTTTATAATGTTGATCCATTGGCCAAAGGTTAGCTAATGAATTTTTTTACACTAAATTTGAGTATATTCCTCTAGGTAAAAAACAAAAAAATCCTATCTAAAAGTAGAGGCGGTATAAAAATGGCATTCTTAATCTCAAATTATTCCTATTGTCCGGGAATGATAGCTGCATCCCCTCCCCTGAAAAAAGATGGTGATTTACACAGGTAGATTAAAGAAGCCATTGGATGAGTCTCTCACTCTTTTGCCTGCTCTTGGGACTATTTTCCTCCTGTTGCTTTGCTGTTTCCAGGCTCAGTGTGAGACATTTTGCCTTGTCTCACTTATCTTGTTTCACTGAATGTGGCTGTTGTTTCTTGGAAGCCTGCTCTTTTCTAAAGGAAAACAGCAGGAGTGGGTGGGGACAGAGTCAGGGGAGACTTGGAGGAGTGCAGGGAGAAGAAACTGTGGTCATGATGTATTGTATGACAGAAGAATCTACATTCAATAATATTTTTTTAAAGCACATGGACTAGTAAACCGCTGAGTGTAACAGGCACTTCAGGCCCAACATAATGTTTTTTTTCAAGGTCTCCAAAGAGACTTATTCTGTCAAAGGTATGGCTGAAAAAAACTCATTCCCAATGATAATTGAGAAAAAGGTTAGAGTCTTAAAACAAGTAAAGAAAACTTGTTACTAATCATTGGACCCATAAAACATAAAATCTTAGTCTCCCACCAAATGATGAATTATTTTTATCCTCTACCAGCATAGACACAAAAACAAAGTGTTTATACAGTAAGATTTCATAATTTTCTGTATCAGGGTATCTTTTTGTAATAGGAGATGGTAAAGAATGAAGATCAGAGCCCAGAAGGAAACCAAACTGTTCCTAAGTTTACTATTCAAATATATCACTCAGAGAAACATCACAAAAACATAAAGGAATTTGTAAGCAAACCCAAAAATACAGTATAATACTTTAAAAGTTTGGTTCTATTTTTTTTTAAAGATGAAAGCAACTTCAGCTAACCAAAATGTCCCCGCTAACTGCACATTACAGAAATCCCCACCACAATTACTGGGCCAAATTGCTGCTTAGGGGGAATTTAAGCCACTCCTGTTTTTACCAGAGAATATTCAGGAAAAGAAATATAGTTCTTAGCTTTCCAATAATATTAGACTTTATTTTATCAACACATATGACTACATTATTTATTTCTTTAACCATCAGTTTATATCAATCCATGTGATTTCTTTATAACAAATAAGTAAAAAATTTAATATATTATAGTTTAAAAGTTTTCTTTAAAAATTACAACTTTTACAGAGTCTGACAAACAAATTGATAAATATAAGTAACTTAAACCAATTCTCAGCATTTACTCAACTAAAATGTTTACTTATTTTCCCACAGAATTTTTCACATTTCATGTTTACCTAAAGAATCAGACACAAACATGCTAGTTTCAGAAGAAAAAAAATCCTTTCAGAAAGTAAACATTTCAAATAAAGCAGATATGCCCAGAAATTACAAAATTTTAATGGCAGAATTTTTGCTTAGAATGCTCTTTAATTCCTTAGGCTTAGACATTGTAACCTAATTAATTCATTATGTCTTCAACCTGTAGAAATAAAGCAAACAAAAATTTCTTACGTTGTGTGCAGTTTACCATCAAGAAATAGCAGATGAATAGAATTTGTGTCAGCATAAATGTGCAATCCGCCATTATCAAGGAAAAAGCAGAACCCTTAGCAGTCTTAACAAATGAACTTAGGTCTCCTGCATTTATGATAACCAGCTGGAGATTGTGGGTGGCTTATATAGCAGATACATGAAGATGGATTTTGAACTTTTTCCTTCCAGCCTGTGTAAATTGCTAATTAACTTTTCATTGTAGACTATTTGTTTCCTGTACCTGCTTGTTCCTGCTTCTAAGAACACAAGTGCTTGTGTTTATCCTCAACTCTGCATTATTTCCTAAAGCGATATCTTTATCTTTACACAAAGTTTCATAATGTTTTACTGCCAAAGAAGAATCTTTACTTGGAACATGTTTCTATGAATACATTTTTTAGCACTGATTAGAATCAGACATGAGATCTCAAACAAGGAGGAGGAAAGGAAAACACATGCAACCAGGAAGATTGAGCCCAATTAGGAATAGAAGACAGGAGAGAGGGAGAGGGAGATGGACAGAGAGAGAGAGAGAGAGAGAGAGAGAGAGAGAGAGAGAGAGAAAGAGAGAGAGAGAAAGAGAGAACATAAAAGAGGGAGCCAAGCATGGTTTGAAGATAAAATTGAACACAAAGAAAGGTCTAGAGAACTACAAGACTGCTGCCAACTAACAATTTGAGCTTCCCTGGAAAGGCTACCATAAATGCCCTTCCCGGAGAGTGAGATCAACAACTAACTTATCCATGGAGCCCTCAACTAATGTCTGTTGGAAACAGGAGCAAACACCCATACATAAACACTGAGTCAAACTAGAACCCAGATGCAAATGGAGAGAACAAGGCCAGGCAGCAGAAACACATAGAGACAAATTATCTGAACAAGGAGGAGCTAACGAGACACCAGACTGATAGCTGGGAAGCCAGCAAGGGACTGACTCAGGCTGCGCTGAATATGGGTCTCAGCCAGAAGGACTGAGCAGTCTAAGAGACCTCAGACAGTGGAGCCAGGATGTATATCCCTGGTGCACAAAAGGACTTTGGGATCACATCCCCCATGGAGGGATAACTGCCTTAATCTAGAGACAGGAGAGAAGCCCTAGTCCCTACTTCATATGACCTATCAGATCTACATGACCCCAACTGGATGGCATTCCCCTACATATGGAATTGGGGTGGGGGGGCTGGGAGGGGAGGGTGGTTAGAGTGCAGGTGAGAGGGCAGAGAGGGTAAAAGGGAGGGAAGGATGGAAGGAGGAAGGGAGAAAGGGAGGAAGGGAGGGAGGGAGAAAGGGAGGGAGGGAGGGAAGGAGATGGTATTGGGATCGACATGTAAAATAATAAATTAAAAAAATGCTTTGACTCCAAATTTTAAGTTCAAGGACAAGTTACTGGGGAAAAGGATTTCTATTTTTGTTTCCACAGAAAATGAAAAGATGTGGATTCCTTCCAGACTAATGTGGTTTGATCAAGCCAGACCGCATGGAACAGAGTACCAGGTGATTCTACATTCAAAACAGCTGGACAAAGCAGCCTTACAGACTACAGCCAGGATTTCTGCATCTTCTTAGAATCCCCCATGACAGCGCCCCTTACCAGCAGGAAGTAGTTTGGAAAGAACGATGCCCAAATTCCCAAATATTGTCCATAAAAGTTTGTTTTCATTTAAATGGACTTGGTTATATAAAATAAATATATTAAAATAATAATAATAATAATAAAAGTAAAAGTCAAAAATAAAAAGAATCAGAGATCTCTGACCTCTTAACTACTGAGATTGTTAGGCAAGAATTAGAAGATATAGATATGTAGCCTTGTCAATAAGAGAAAGAAAAATTAGAAAATGAAATGAAAGCTGAAACAGGTAAATACACCTGCTAGGAAAAAAATAAAAGGATGAAGAAGGAACTATTATTCAGGACAACAAATACAGATGTAATTCAGTTGAGACACTGAACTTACACTTTTTTTAAAAAAAATTATGAGCCATCTCTAGAGCCCTCATTTTATTTTTTTTTTAGTTTACATATCAATCCCAATTCCCTCTACCTCCATCCCTCTTTCCCTCTCCCCTCCCCTCACATGCACTCCTAACCACCCTCCCCTCCTACACACCCCCACTCCACATGTAGGGTTATGCCATCCAGGAGGGGTCATCTAACTCTGTCAAGTCATTTGAAGTAGGGATTAGGACTTCTCTCCTGTCTCTAGGTTAAGGCAGTATCCTTCCATGGGGGATGTGCCCGCAAGGTCCTTTTGTGAACCAGGAATACATCCTGGTCCCACTATCTGAGGTCCCTTAGACTGCTCAGGCCTTCTAGCTGAGACCCATGTTCAGGGGGTCTCAGTAAGTCCCATGCTGGATTTCCAGCTATCAGTCTGGGGACCCGTTAGCTCCTCCTTGTTCAGGTCAGCTATCTCTATATGTTTCTACAGCGTGGTCTTGTCCTCCCTCTCTGCATCTGGATTCTAGTTCAGCTCAGTGTTTAGTTGTGGGTGTTTGCCTCTGTTTCCAACAGGTACTAGATGAGGGCTCCATGAGGGCGGATAAGTTAGTTGTTGATCTCATTATCAGGGAAGGGCATTTATGGTAGCCTTACCACTGTTGCTCAAATTGTTAGTTGGAGTCAGTCTTGTAAGTCTTTGAACATTTCTTTAGGTTCAGTATTCCCTTCAATCCTATAATGGCTCCCTCTTTTATGTTCTGTCCTCTCTCTCTCTCTCTCTCTCTCTCTCTCTCTCTCTCTCTCTCTCTCTCTCTCTTCTGTCTTCTATTCCTCCCCTGACTCAATCTTCCTAGTCCCACATGCTTTCCTCTCCTCCCATTGTCTTTCTCCTAGTTCCCTCTCCACTCACTGCCCTCCAAAACAGGCAATTTTTAGAGAAAGAAATACAGTCTCTGGCTTGGCAAAAAATTCTAGTATTTATTTTATAGACAGATATTATTACATTGTTTATTTCTTAACCATCACATTAAAGAAATCCTTGTGACTTTATTATATCAAGTAAGTATATATTCAGTATATAAGTATATAATTCCTGATGAATGGACATGGCCACAGTATTACTTTGTCACTAAAACATAATATCTCTCTCTCACATTTGCTTGCTCTTTCATAGACTGCCACACATAACAAAAACACATGTTTAAGTTCATATCATCAAGATAACAGTTCGCACTATGGTGACTATATCTGCTATATATCCTCTACCCAGTGAAACTAGTTCACCATGTCACCATTTTCTATCTCAAAATTCCATTGTTTCTCACTTGTTGGAAAGTATACTTTATGTACTATTTCCTGTTTGGAAATTACCCATTATTTTATTTTATATTCTATGCTTGCTTTCTGGCTATAAATTAAAAATCAATACTCTGTGCTCAAGGTTGAAACATCTTGTTACCATGAATAAAAATATTTTTCTACCTTCTTGGCTCATCCTGATTCAATCTAATTTATTCTGAACAGTTTTATTTAATATTTTAATAGTAAGATATTTATTTTATAATACCATAGCAGCTAGATATGTACCTTATGATATCAGTATATTATTATGGAAATATACTCATTTTGCATATAGGTAATTTTGATTGGCTCTATTATAGTGAAAGCAAAATTCTCATATACATATAGCAAAAATAGAAGTGTTACAAATCACAGTGATGGGACATGTCATTTTATAAATATGTTTCTCTTATAGGTTAATGAATTGAGCACTGTTGGCAAATATGAAGGCAAGATAGTCAGGACTAGGAGACAAGGAGGATTCTGGGAGATATAGTAGAGAGGAGTCAAATTGTAGGGCATGAGAGAAGGTCCAGGGCCCTTTCTCCAGTAAGATAAGACCACATGGAAACATTTAGATTGATAGAAATGGGTTAGTATTTAAGACAGCTAGCTAATAAGAAGGTATAGTCACTGGCCAACGGTTTTATGACTAATAGAGTCTCTGTGTGTTATTTTTGGACTGAAGGGGCTCTGGGACTAGGATGGTGGGAAACTGCATGTAACATCACAGAATTTAATTCTCTCCCTATTATGTGACTTTCCTCTACAATATCCACTGCAATTTTCTTTTGTGACAGAGACTCACTATATATCTCTGGTTGGCCTCACACTCAATAGTAAATGTAGCTTATTACTAAATGATGGGATTAGAGGCATGTGTCATCACATATGTTTTCTAATGGACTTTAAGACAAAGCTTGTAAGTTCTTGATTCAGAACTTACAAATTACTATTGTCATTCAAAAATTTTGCTTTCATGTCACTGAGGCCTTCTACAAGCAGTTTTCGTAAAGCTCTGTCAAAATCCTTATTTCAGAAACTTCCAGTAAGTATGAAATAAATTCATTATGATTCACTTAGAAAGTTCCCTGGATAAAGTGAGACTCCATTCATACAGTAGCACTAAGTCCAGGGAAGGGAAAGTTTAGAATTCCCATATCCAATTCAGTATGGCTTCAGATAATAACAGGTTCATCCATCCTAAGACACCAAATTTTGCTAGTAATTTTGTATAGTAAGCACACAATGGACATTATATATAGCAACAAATTTTCCTTAGCAGCCCAATAAACACCTTTCATTCTACATGGAAACTAAAATTTCCAGATACTTCTGTGTTATAGCTCATTGTGCAACTAAGAGTTGTCATAAGGCAAATACCAACCAAGCGCCAGTTTTACTAAATGATCATTCTGTGCATTCATTCTAAATGTATGTGTTTATAATCATTGACTTACACTGCTCTTATCCATTCTCAGAAAAACTTTTGCAGTGGGTAGTAGTTAATTTAGTGAGTCATAACTGGTCAAAGTTCCTAGGAAATCTGAGTGCTACTCAGCTGTTGGTAGGTCATCTGTATTAACCTCCCACTATCCAAGATTCAGGGACTATCATGAAAAGGTAATGAAAATAAAGTTAGAGCTAGCAGATGATTAGGAGAACTATGAAAAACAGACTTCTGTACATGATATGGCCATCATGTACATCATTTAATAAAAGCTGTGGTTACCTACACAAATCCTGTACAAGATCAAGACGGCTGAAACCCAAGCATGGATGGGGGAGGGAATCATGAGATTTCACCCGAAACTGAAGAATCATTGGCAGTTTATGGCTACTGGGAATGGAAATATAAGTATCTTTGAGCGATATGGCCACTGATGGGTTCCTCATGTCACAGTACATGGCCACTCTTCAATATGTATACTTACAGCACTAAATGGACCCATGGAGTTATTGATAACAAATAAAATGAGAACATGAAACTGGTGAGGTGATGGGATGGAGGAACTAAAGAGAGTTAGAGAAGGTATCAATAGATGGATATGATCAATATACACTGTATATGAATGAAACTTTCAAAAAAACAAAAATCATTATTAAGTAAATGAAAATTGGAATGTATAGTAACCACTTATAGTTTGTTGAGATGTTTAAACAAATGACACTGCACTTATTAGGATCACATTAAGTGCTCACTGAGTGTGGCTACTGTTGTTACTTTTTATTTTATGGAATAAACATAAAATTCACAACAAATTTTGTCATTGGAATAGACATATGATGTATTTTGTCCTGATCCTTAAATGAACTAAAAGTGTCAAAATTAGTCAATAAATATCTAGATTGAGGATGAGAAGAGAATATTTAAAGTAGGGCAAATGTAAGTTCAAAATTATACACATCTAATCCAGATAACATTTGGAGGGGTAGTCACTAAAAACTGGCAAAGAACAAGTGCCAATAACGTTTCTTAATTGGGTTACCACCTGTGTAAATATATGAACGTGAGAACTTATAATCCATTGATGTAAAACTTAAATTGAAATTAATTTTTTAAAATGGGGCTTGGAGTGCCTCATATAAATAGTATCAATTTAATGCAGACTAAAATCAAATATTTTATGTTGAAAATGAATTATGACGACTTTTTATTACTTCTTTGAGAGTTTTTGGAACCTGTTTTGATCATATTCATTCCCCTTTCCAAACTCTTCCCAAATCTGTCCTCCCTTTCCTTATCCACACAATTTTGTGTCCTTATCTTTTTAAATCCTTCAAAAAAGTGTGTTTCCCAAACATTATCTGATTATAGTCATCTATTAAATCATAACAAAATTCCTGGGGAGTGGTGTGGTCACACTTTTAGAGAAAACTGTCTTTCCCTTTCCCAACAGCTAACAATTGGCAATGTCTCCAGGGATAGGAGAGTGACTGTGATCCCAGCTCTCTATCTACACTGAGATTTTATCAGCCTTGGTTTTGCACAGATTTGAGGCATACTGTTCCAACCAGTGAAAATTCATGTGTACACCTGTGTCCAAAATATAATGTTTCCTTGTAATTATCTACCTGTTATACTCTTTTTTCTCTCTCTTTTCCAACTTGATCTACAAGGATTTATATGGGAGTGTTGGTATATATCTTTCATTTAAGGCTGGACATTCTGTAATCTCTTATTCTCTAAACCTTGTCCAGTTGTGGGTCACTGTGTTAATCACTATCTACTAGAATAGAAGCTTTTCAGGGGGCATTTAGAAATTTAATGTTCTATGGACATAACAATAAGTCATAAGGAGTTGGTTTAATACTATGTTCATTTAGCAGAATAACAGTGATAGTTCTGTCTAGCCACAGGTTCTAGGCCCAAAACTGATGACCTTGTAGAGTAGAACTTAAATCCAATCAGAAGGTAGTAGTTTACTCCCTTTATGTTTGCTCTACTATTGCATCAGTGGACGTGTCTTGCCAGGTGAGTCATTATCATAGCTCACATGCTTAATATCTGAGTGTATCTGAAGATTGCCTTTTTCCTCTGGTAGCTTTAATAGCACCTTCCAACACTATGAATGCTAGCCAGTAAGGATGAAGCTACCAGGCATGTGCCAGCTTGATTTTGCAATGTTCTATGAATCAAGTATAGGGTTTTATCATGAAGTTATGGAAGGTAACCAAAGAGTAGTGGCAATAAACAGTAATGATTGGTAGTCTATGGGCAATAATAAGCAGTAATGTTTGGGAGTCCATAGGGCATCAATGAACAACTCCAAAAGAAATAATTCCTGGCAATAGGCTTTTTGTTTATTAGATTCTGGTGTCTGTTAGAAGACCCTTATAGGTGGCTGCAATTTAATTCCTTACACAGACACACACACACACACACACACACACACACACACACACAGGATTTTTCTATATGTCTATTTTGAAATGTCCTTGGTATTGCTTACCTTTCTCATACTCCTCTTCTACCCTATGTTCTACTCCCCAAAACAGTTTAAACCTTTCTATACCCATGTTCCTGTATATCCTTTATAACAGTGTATACTCTCTTCCCTCCATCAAAAGACCCTCTCCAGATACTGCTCTTGTCTGGACTGTTTGACTTTAAGCTACATAAACTGGACATGCAGGACCCACAGAAAAGTGACTGCTGATTCAAGATGGACATTGCTATAGAGTTCCTGCTTCATGGAAGAGTCTGCCAGGACACAGAGAAAAGTGACTGACAAACTGCCAATACAAGAAGACAGTTTAAAGTTTCTTGCTTTGCTGAAGAGTCTTCCAGACACACTATGGCCTATGGGCTGAAGATGAAACATTACAGAGGAACTTCAGGTAGCTGACAAGGTATCAAGATGTCTCTGTCATTTCGAGAGTTTATATATTATCCTTCTGTGGTCTTTGATGGAGTTGAATATAGTTTTCCTTAATTAGGATTAAAGATAAGTTACATAGACTTTAGACACACAAAGATAGGTTAGATGATGGAATATATTCTTAAATCTTGCTAAATGTTAATGGACTAAATATTGTTAACTGTGATTCTTATTTGATAACTGTTGTGTAATATATTTTGCTATGTTAAGGTTAAAACCCTTCTTTTTATTTTAGACAAAAAAAAGAGGAGATGATGGGAGATGTCATTCTGTAAATATGTTTCTCATACTGGTTAACGAATAAAGCACTGCTGGCGAATAGGAAAGCAAGAGAGGAGGGACTAGGAAACAAGGAGGAAAGAGGAAGTAGGAAGGAGGAGTCAAGATGGAAGACGGAGAGAGCAGAATGCCGGCGGTCTCTCTCTCCAATAAGATAAGACCATGTGGAGATTAATAGAAATGGGTTAATATTTAAGACAGAGCTAGCCGAGAAGAAAATAGTACCTGGCCAAGAGCATTGTATCAAATACAGAGTCTCTGTGTGTTAATTGGGGCTGGTGCAGTGGTGGGACAAGACCATTAGCTGGAGGGAAAACCTTACTCCTTATAACCCTATGTTCTATTCCCCAAACCAGTGTAACCCTTCTATTCCCATGTTCCTTTATATCCTTTATAACAGTGTATTCTCTTTCCCCTCCATCAAAAGACCCTCTCCATGACCACTTAGTAATTTTCTGACTCTATGAGTATTCCAAATGAAACACATATATCTGATGATTCAAAGCTAACATCCACAGGTGATAAAAAAAAAATGTTGGTCTTTCTAGGTCTATGATAGTCCACTCAGAATGATTGTTTCTAGATCTTTCCATTCACATGTGGATTTCATCTTTCCTTAACAATTATACAAAGTTTTCAATATTTATTCATTCAGTTAATTGGTCTCTAGGCTATTTTCACTTCTTGGATATTGTGAGTAAAAGAGTAATGAACAGAATTGATCAGATAGCTCTAGAGTACAATATGGAATCCTTTGAGTTTATGCCCCAAAAGTGGTATAGCTGGACCATGTGGTAGATCTATTTTGATCATTTTGAGGAATCACTACACAATTTCCATAGTTAATGCACCAATTTATACTTCCAACACCCATTAATAAATTTTCCCTTTCCCTTACATTAATATCTGCATTTTGTCATCATTTTTATAACTTAACCATTTTAAAAACAGTGAGATGAAATCTCAAAGTTTTAATTTACATTTTCCTAAAGCCCCAGGACATTGAAAATATTTTTAAATGTTTCTCAGCCATGTGTATTTCATCTCTAGAAAACTCTCTGTTTACTTTGCTGATCCATTTTTGATGGTTTGATGTGTTATCTCTACATTGATTTAGGAGTGGGAATTAAAGGGGATAATGTTTAAGCTCACACACTTGAGCTCAAGTTCCAACCCTGTCCTCAATTTCTTGTAGGCTATTAAGAAGTCACTTACCATCATTACTTCTTTTTTTTTTTTTTGTAATACTTAAACAACGTGACTTCCTATTCTATTTACCCAAGAATACACATGTAGTGAGAATAAAACAAAAGTATTTAACTTATGTATATTTTCTTATAAATGTAATTTATTGAGTTGGTATAACAAAGAAAAGGAGAGCATCATCAATCATGTTAGTCTTTTCTTCCATAAATGTAATGAACACTTTCATTGAAGAAGTGAGTTCACATCTATTTCTGTTACCCTTGAATACGTGTAGCACAAAATCCTTGTTTCTCTAAGTTTATACAGTTTATTTTAATGTATTATTAAAGTGTAGTGATATATTATTAATGATTTATTAAAGCTTTCCTGCAGATACATAATGCAAAGTCAGTCACAAGCCATAGTAACCATACACACACCTTTAATCCTAGGACCCAGGATTAAGAGGTAGAAGGATCTCTGTGAGTCTAAGGTCACCCAGATCTATACAAGATTGATCTAGTCCTAAAGATAAACAGATCACACAAAAATGATGTCAGCATCTGGAATCACATGCCTTTAATTCAAGCATTAGTTATATAAGACAGGTGCAAGGTCTCAGTAGTAGGCATTCATTCTCCAGCCACATTGAGAAGAGGAAGACATTCAGTTTCTCAGGATTGTCCAGCCATGCTGAATCATCCCTTTCAGCCTGAGGAAGCAGTAAGAACTAGTGGCCAACTACATTGCTTTTCTGATTTTCATCTTGAAGTCTGAACCTCAATATCAGTCTCTGGGTCTTTTATTTATAGTGCTACATTACAGCATCATGGTACTTTGGAATTTGATTTGTGTTTGTCATTTTCCTTTTTGCAGACATTATCTGCAAAACACTGATGGGAATGTAGACAGGAATGCTGAACAATAAAGTGGACTTCAAATTTATTTATGTAGATGTTATCTCAGAAGAGAAAGTAGCCCCTAACAAAATAAAGGTTTGGAGAGAGCTTCAATACTCTTCAGACATTCTTAGAGAAGAAGCGCTTGCAGGTTAGTAAACATTTGGTCTGTTTGGTTTTGCTTCAAAAATGGATAGAATAGTTGAGAAGAGAGGATCAGTATTTATACAAGGATGTTATAAATATAAGAATTACATAAAAGAAATATATTTTCCTAGAACAGCTCTTATTTCTCCATTATTATGCAGGGACATGTCTTAATGAACTAAAACCTAATGGAATTTAGCAGCCAGTGACAGTAGAGATTAATGTACAGAATGGCGATGAAATATAAAAAAAAATATTTCTAGGAGAATAGGAAACCATAAAAATGTTTAAATAATAACAATAAAGAAAATATGAAAAATACAGTGAAATCTAAGGGCCTGGAAATAAAACTGAAAAGAACCTCTGGTTTTTATAGTAGGGAGATCAAAATGAAGTCCAAAGAAAAGAACTACAAATAATCATCTCAGAGCTAATTTAACAAACAGGGACCATCAGTGTTCTAATTTTTATTTCAAAAAGTTAGTTTCATAAGCACATCCCTTGAACCCATCATACCATTAGCAATCATCTGTTTTTATAACCCTAGTTTTCTTTTTATTATTAGTTTTTCCTTATTTTACATATCAATCCTAGTTCCCTCTCCCTCCCTCCTTCCCATGCCCACCCGCCAAACCTCCTCCCATCCCATCCCCCTCCCCCACTCCACAGGAAGTGTGAAGCCTTCTAAGAGGGATCAACAAAATCTGTCAAGTCATTTGGAGTAGGGACTAGGACCTCCCTCCTGCCTCTAGGCTAAGGGAGTATCCCTACATGGGGAATGTGCTGCCAAAGTCCTTTTGTGCACCAAGGATACATCCTGGTTCCACTGTCAGAGGCCCCTTAGACTGCCCAGGCTTTCTAATTGAGACCCATGTTCAGGGGATCTGAGTCTGTCCAATGTTAGTTTCCCAACTATTCGTCTGGGAGTCCATTAGCTCCCCCTTATTCAGGTCATCTGTCTCTGTGGGTTTCTGTAATTTGGTCTTGCCCCAATTTTCTTACCACTCCTCTCTCTCTGCAACTGGAATCCAACAGCGTGGCTCAGTGTTTAGCTGTGGGCGTATGCTTCTGTTTCCATCAGCTACTAGATGGGGGCTCTATGATGGCAGATAAATTAGTCATCAATCTCATTATCAGTGGAGGGCAATTAAGTAGCCTTTCCACTGTTTCTCAGATTGTTAGTTGGGGTCATGCTTGTAGGACTCTGGATATTTCTCTAGAGTCAGTTTTCTCTTCAAACCTATAATGGCTCCCTCTATTATGCTATCTCTTTATTTATTTATTTATAAATTTTTTATTTTTTATTTTTTTGGTCTTGTCTATTCATCTGGCTACTCAATCTCCCTGGTCCCACATGCTCTCCTCTCCTCCCCTTCTCTTTCTCCTAACAACTCCCTCTCCACCATTATAGGATCACCAGCCTGTAATTCACACCACCAGAGAAACTAGGATACAAGGAGGAACCTAAGAGATTTTTACAAGGTCCCTCACAGAAGGGGAAAGGAACAAGGTCTCCTATCTTTCTTTTATTAGTACATTTTAAATGAAATAACTCTCATCAAATGGTGCAATATACTATGATGTACAGTATACACTAAGTAGTCTCACTCCAATCAAAGAAGGAAGTGTCCCACAAGCAGGCAAGAGTCAAAGACAGTATCTCCCTGTCCAGCTTCCACTGATAGGAATTCCACAATAACACCATGCCACTCAGTCATAACATCCATGCAGAAGACATAGGAGAAAAATCTACAGGCTCCCTGATCTCTTCAAACTCCTCTAAGTCCCTGTCAGTTGATTCTGGTACCATTCTCTTTATTCATTCTTCAGTTGAGGGGTATCTAGATTTGTTGGAAGACATTGCTAGCTGGTGGTAGAGGTTACAGTCTCACCATGGTCTGGAGGATTATCTCAATAGTTTGACAACATGGGGCTCCCTCCCCTCCAGCAGATCTTCCTATCTCTGTTAGCTCTTATCTGGAGAATGTCCTTGGGCCTGGAGGACTGACTATCTGAAATCTGTCTCTAAACCAGATGCCTATCTCTAAACCATATGCCTGACATATCTTTAGCTTGAACCTTGGCACAGATCTCTGCTAGAAGGCTCCCTTGGTGTACATATGGTAACTAGGACTTGTGCTAGTTATGATAGCATCATGCCACTTAATGCAAATTAGGGTTTGTCTCTAGGCTCTCCAATCCTGTATATTCCTTATACTCTGCAATAAAGTTGAGCTGATTCACCAAAGTCTGTCTTCCAGAGTGCTGTCTCCATTCCTACTCATGGGCAACATGCAAAACTTTTTGTCACCTCTAATGCCTCTTTCCCTCTTGCCCTGATAGTCTACAAAGAGGAAAAGAGGACACCCTTCCCACATAGATTGTTTCCAGTTTCTAGCCATTATGAATAAAGCCAAAATGAACATAGTTAAGGATTATCTTTGTAAGAGGATGGAACATCCTTTGAGTATAGCCCCAAGAGAGGTATAGCTGGGTCTTGAGGTAGATTGATTCCAAACCTTCTGGGGAAATACTACATTGATTTCCATAGTGGCTGTACACATTTTCTGTACACCAGGAAGGGAGGAGTGTTCCCCTTGTTCTCTTTCCTTGTCAGCATGAGCTGTCACATGTTACTGATATTAGACATTCTGACAAGTGTTAGATGGAATCTCAAACTACTTTTGATTTTCATTTCCCTAGTGGCTAAGGATGCTGAACATATTTTTAAGAATTAAGGGAATATGCAATATTGGAGAGGGTACCTTAAATGCCCTTCCCCTATAATGAGATTGATGATTGCCTTGAACGCCATCATAGAACCTTCTTCCAGTATCTGATGGAAGCAGAAGCAGACACCCCAGCTAAACACTGAGCCAAACTCCTGGAATCCAGTTGCAGAGAGGGAGGAGTGATGAGCAAAGTGATCAAGACCATGCTGGGGAAACCCACAGAAACAGTTGACCTGAGCAAGGATAAGTTCACAGACCCCAGTCTGACAGCTGAGGAACCTGCATAAGGCCAAACTAGGTCCCAGAATGTGGGTGTCAGTTGGGGGCTTTGGACAGTCTATGGGGCCACTTGCAGTGGAACCAGTATTTATCCCTGGAGCAAAGAACTGCCTTTTTGGAGCCTTTTCCTTGGCCTTGATATAGGGGGAGGGCCTAGGCCCTGCCCCAAATTATGTGACAGACTTTGATGATCCCCCATAGGAGGCCTCACCCTCTCTGAGGAGTGAATGGAGGGTGGGGGAGATAGAGAATGGGGGAAGTGAGAGATGGGAGGGAGAGGGAAATGGGATTGGTATGTAAGTTAAGATAGTTTTTTAATTTAAATAAAAAAATTAAGGCCATAACACTGCACAAGTATGTTTAGGACTATTTTAGAAATTGTTGGAAACTTTGTACTAATCCCAAGCCAAAATACATTTAATAATTAATCTTTTGAGACAAGGTCTCTTTGTGTAGCCCTGTTTTGGAACTCCCTATGCAGATCAGGTTGGCCTCAAACTCACTGAGATCTTCCTGCTTCAGCTGGGGTTAAAGATGTGTGCCAACAAGCCTTGTTCCATTAATGATTTTTAAATGAACTTTAAGTCAACAACTCAAACAGAAATTTTTGAAATCAAATATTCTAATAATATATAATCCACAGACACATAATTTGATATTTGCATGTTGAGGAATGGCAGTAAGAAAATATTAAAAATTTCTATTTCAATAATGAAATAAGTAAATAAATAAAAAGTTTCTCTGCTATTTGGGTTCCCTTTATTGAGAATTCTCTATTTAGATCACTATATCAATTTTAAATTAGATTATTTGGGTTTTTGGTATGTAATTTCCTGAGTTTTTTTTTTTAATATACTTTGTTTATTAGTCCTCTATTGAGTGTAGCATTGGTAAAAAAAAAATATTTTACCATTTTGCTATCTGCTGTGTTGCGCAACTGAAGTGTCCTCTGCCTTACAGAAACTTTTTGGTTTCATGAGGTCCATTAATTAATTGTTGATTTTAGTGTCTGTGCTATTGGTAGTCTGTTCAGAAAGTAATCTCTTATGCTAATGTGTTCAAGGCTATTCCCCACTTTCTCTTTTATAAGGTTCATTGTGCCTAGTTTTATCCACTTGGACTTGAGTTTTGTGAAAGTAATACGTATGGATCTATTTGCATTCTTCTACATGCAGATATCCAGTTTCACAGGAATCATTTGTTGAAGATACTGTCTTTTTCTATTGTGCTTCTGGATTGTTTACAAAAAAAAATATCGGTGGTCCATAGTTGTGTGGATTTATATATGGGTGTTCAATATGATTTCACTGACAAACATGTCTGCTTTTATGTCAATACCATGTGTTGTGGGGGGTATGTTTATTGAACTACAGCTCTGTATTAGAACTTGAAATCAGGAATGGTAAAACCTACAGCAGTTATTTTATTGTTTAGGATTAGTTTTGCTATCCTGGATTTTTTGTTTTTCTGTATGAAGGTGAGGATTGCTAGATTTCTCAGTTGCAGGTTTTGAATATTTTGTTTGTGATTTTGTTTTTTGTTTTAATTTTTTATTCATTTTATATATATCAAATACAGCTCCACCCTCCCTCCTCCTGCTCCCTCACCTTATCCTCAAAATACATCCACTTCTCAAAGAGGGTAAGGCCTCCCATGGGGAGTCAACTAAGCTTGGTATATGGAGTTGAGGCAGGAACAAGGCCCTACCACCATCACCACCTGCACCAAGGCTGAGCAAGGTATCCTACCATAGGGAATTGGTTCAAAAAAGACAGCTCATGCACGAGAGATAAATCCTGGTCCCACTGCCAATGTTCCCACAAACAGATCAAGCCACACAACTGTCGCCCACATTCAGAGGGCTTAGTTTAGTACTATGCAGGCTCCCAAGCTGTCAGTCCAGAGGCCCAAGTTCCCACTAGTTCAGGTCAGCTGTCTCTGTGGGTTTCCTCATCATGATCTTGACCCCCATCTTCTACTGGGTTCCAGGAGCTCAGCCCAGTGCTTGGCTATGGATCTCTGCATCTGCTTCCATTAGTTAGTGGATAATTTCTGTGATGACAATTAGGGTAATTACCAATCTGATTAGAGGAGAAGGCACCCTGTCCACTCTTGCTAGGAGTCTTAGTTGGGATCATCCTGGTGAATTCCTGAGAACTCAGGTATGATTCTAATAGGTATACTTTTATATGTTACTTGCTCTATTCCCCTTGCTGCTTTTAAAATTCTTTCTTTGTTGTGTATGTTTAGTGTTTTGAATATTATGTGTCAAGGGACTTTCTTTTAGACTCAGATCTGTTTAGTGGTCTGTATACTTCTTGTGATTTATAGGCATCTCTTTCTTTAGGTCAAGAACTTTTTCTTTTATCATTTTGTTGAAAATATTTTCTGGGCCTTTGAGCTGGGATTCTTCTCCTTCCTCTATTCCCATTAGTCTTAGGTTTGGTTTTTTCATAGATTCCCAGATTTCCAGGTTGTTTTGTATCAGGATTTTTTTTAGATTTAACATTTCCTTTGACTGCTGAATCTAGTTTTTCTATCATATTGTTAGTTCTTCACATTTTCTCTTTCATTTCTTACATTATGTTGGTGAAACTTGCTTCTGTAATTCATGATTGAATTCCTAACTTTTTCATTTCCAGAATTCCTACAGCTTGTGTTTTCTTTATTGCTTCTATTTCCATTTTTTCAAGTCTTGAACAGTTTTACTCATTTCTCAACTCTTTGTTTTCTCTTGGATTTCTTTGAAATATTTATTCATTTACTCCTACTGTTTTCCTGGACTTCTTTATGTGATTATTTCTTCTTTATCAACCTCTGATCTTCATACCCATGGCTTTAAGCTCTTTTTCTTGAAAGGAGACAAAACCAGGCTACAGAAACACACAGAGGCAGCTGACCTGAATAAGGGTGAGCCTATGGACCCCCAGATTGATAGCTGGGAAACCAGGAGCTAACGGGGCCACCAGACTGATAGCGCCCCTGAATATGGGTCTCAGCCAGAAGGCCTGAGCAGTCTAAGGGACCTCAGACAGTGGAACCAGGATGTATTCCTGGTGCACAAAAGGACCTTGAGGACACATCCCCCATGGAGGGATACTGCCTTAACCTAGAGACAGAAGTCCTAGTCCCTACTTCAAATGACTTGACAGATTTACATGACCCCACCTGGATGGCATTGCCCTACATGTGGAATTGGGGTGGGGGGATGGGAGGGGAGGGTGGTCAGGGTGCATGTGAGGGGGAGAGATTGTAAGAGGGAGGGAGGGAAAGAGAGAGAGGGAACTGGGATCAACATGTAAAATAACAAAATTTAAAAAAAACCTGAAAAAATGAAAACCTCATTTATTTATATACAAGTACTACTAACTTTTAATTCTTTTTTGAATTATTTTATTATTTTTTCTTATTTTACATATCTATCCCTATTCCCTCTCCCTCCCTCCCTCATTCATTCCCCCCATGCCCCATACCACCCTCCCATCCCATCCCCCCCTACTCCACAGGGAGGGTGATGCCTTCCAGGAGGGATCAACACAATCTGTCAAGTCATTTGGAGTAGGTACTAGGCCCTCCCTCCTGCCTCTAGGTTAAGGGAGTATCTGACCATGGAGTCTTTGTACACCAGGGATACATCCTGGTTCCACTGTTAGAGGTCCCTTAGACTGCCCAGGCCTTCTAACTGAGACCCATGTTCAAGAGGTCTGAGTTTGTCCAATGATGGATTCCCAGCTATGAGTCTGGGGGCCCACTGGCTCCTCCTTTTTCAGATCAGCTGTCTCTGTGGGTTTCTGTAACCTGGTCTTGGCCTCCCTCCTTGCATCTGAATTCTAGGAGTTTGGTTCAGTGTTTAGCTGTGGGTGTATGCTTCTGTTTCCATCAGCTAGTAGATAAGGGCTCTATGATGGGAGTAAGTTAGTCATTAATCTCATTATCAGAGAAAGCATTTATGGTAGCCTTATCCACTGTTGCTCAAATTGTTAGTTGGGGTCAGTCCTATAGGTCTCTGGACATTTCTTTAGAGTCAGTTTTCTCTTCAAACCTATAATGGCTCCCTCTTTTATGGTATCTGTCTCTTTTATTCTCTCTCATCTATTATGGTCCTGACTCAATTGTCCTAGTCACACATGCTTTCCTCTCCTTCCCTTTTTTTTCTCCTAGGTCCCACTCCATTCCATGCCCCCCACTCCCAATATGCTCAGGAAATCTTGTTCCTTTCCCCTTCTGTGAGGACCTTGAATGAATCTCTTAGAATCCTCCTTGTACCTGTATTTCTCTGGCAGTGTGAATTATAGGCTGGTGATCCTTTACTCTATGTCTAAAATCCATATATGAGTGAGTCCGTATTCAACAAAATCATTAAAGAAAACTTTCCCAATATGAAGAAGAACATGCCTATGAAAGTACAAGAAGCATACCAAAGGAAAAAAATAAACCTTGACACATAATCATCAAAACACAAAACATACAGAACAAAGAAAGAATATTAAGAGCAGCAAAGTAAAAAGGCCAGATAATATATAAAGGCATACCTATTAGAACTCTCCCTGCCTATCCATGGAAACTCTCAAGACCAGAATGATTCGGTTAGATGTTCTACAATATTAAGAGTCCACAGATGCCAGCCCAGGCTACTATACCCAGAAAACCTCTCAATCATTATACTAGGAATAAACAAGATATTTAATGACAAAGCCAGATTTTCACAATACATATCTACAAATCCAGCCCCGCAGAAAGTTCTGGAAGGAAAACTCCTACCCAAGGACATTATCTATGCTCACAAAGACATAGAAAATAGATAATCACTCCAGAACCCAAAGAATAAAGAAGGACAAATATATTCACAATATCAGCACCAACAACAAATCTAAAACAAACAAGAATTAACAATCAATGGCCCTTACTTTCCCTCAAAATTAATGGTCTTAATAAAGAGTGGTCTTATAAAAAGACACAGGTTAACAGAATGTATATGAAGACAGTATCCATCCTTCTACTGCATACAAGAAAAACATCTAAGCTTCAAAGACAGACATTACCTCAAGGTAAAGGGCTGGGAAAAGATCTTCCAATCAAATGGACCAAAAAGCAAGCAGGTGTAGCTATTCTAATAGCTAACAAATTAGACTTCAAACCAAAATTAATCAAAAGAGATAAAGAAGGTCATTTCGTATTCATCACAGGAGAAATCCATCAGCACAAAGTCTCAATTCAGAAAATCTATGCCCCGAATACAAGGGCACCCACATTGGTAAAAGAAAAGCTACTACATTCAAAGCTCACACAGTCATATTGGGAGACTTCAACACCCCACTCTCACCACTAGACATGACCACGAGACAGAAACTTAACAAAGAAACAAAAGAAATAACAGAAGTTATGTCCCAATTGGGTTTAACAGAAATCTATAGAACATTTCATCCAAAAACAAAAGAATATACCTTCTTCTCAGCTCCACATGGAACCTTCTCTAAAATCAACCACATACTAGGCAACATAACACATCTCAACATATACAAAAAAATTGTAATCATCCCCTGTCTCTTTTTTTTATAAAATTTACCATTATGACAACATAAACATGAAACAAAATATCTTTTTTGTTATTTATTTATTTTTTATATTTATTTTTTATTTTTATTTTGCATATCGATCCCAGTTCCCTCTCCTTCACTCCCTCCCTCTTTCCCTCTCTCCCACCCTTACAAGCACCCAACCCACACTCTCCTCCCACGCCCCCCACTCCACATGTAAGGTGATGCCCTCAAGGAGGGGTCATATAAATCTGTCAAGTCATTTGGAGTAGGGACTAGGACTTCTCTCCTGTCTCTAGGTTAAGGGAGTATACCTCCATGGGGGATGTGCCCGCAAAGTCTTTTATGCACCAGAAATATATCCTGGTTCCACTGTCTGAAGTCCCTTAGACTGCTCAGGCCTTCTAAGACTGCTGAGACCCATGTTCAGGAGGTCTGAGCCAGTCCCATGCTGGATTCCCAGCTATCAGTATGGGGACCCATTAGCTCCTCCTTGTTCAGATAAGCTGTCTCTATGTGCTACTGCAGCCTGGTCTTGTCCTACCTCTCTGCATCTGGATTCCAGTTTAGCTCAGTGAAACCAAATATCTTAATGTAGATGTAAACACAACTCAAATATCTAGAAGAAAATGAGTAATGTTGGGAGTCATAGAAACTGTATTGCTTAGAAAAAAATAACAATTCATTATCCAACATTTTTCTTCTTTTTATATTAAATAATAAAATTTTAAAATAGTTAATTCTGTGCTTATTAGGACACCTTGATTCCTTCCTTTGATTATTTATGGCCATGTTTATCATGAGTTTTTACATAAACCATTAGATATGTAAAAGTATATACCACTGGCTTAGTAAATATCATCTATTTGAATAACTGTCCAACATCCAATTTGTACTATCCTTGGTCCTTACTGTCTTTAATACTTTCCTATGTTCTCTTACTAATATTGAGATCTGATTTTAAATAGCTTCATTGTGTTTGTCTCCTTTGCTATGTTTCATTTATCTGTTTTAAAATTTCCTTCAATAGGATATGTGATTAATAATGTCCTTGCCTGATATTTTCATGTTTAAAGAATTTCTTCAAGAAACCCATATGCTAAATATTAATACATTATAGATGGTTTGTTTCAAAATTTTCTGTTTGTCTGTTTTTTTTCTTTTCTCTCATAGTCTACCATAGCAGCTTCCTAAATAACTTTATCTGATGCTGTTTAAACTTGTTCATCAACAGTATCAATATGACTAGGTAAAACAGAATGTTTTGTGCACCACGGTTGTAACTGGGATTCAGATAACAGTTGAGGTTTCTTCACAGTGTCCATGTCTAGAGGTTGTTGCAGCATGCTGAGAGGTGTAGGACTATACATCCTGATCCGTGTTAATGATTTGTTTCTGAACCTTCTGTAGCCCCCTGTATCTTGTCAGACCACCATGCTTTAAAGTTGGAATTCAACAACAACACAAATAACAGAAATCTTACAAACTCATGGAAACTGAACAATGTGCAATTGCACCACATCTGGGCCAAAGAAGAAATGAAGAAAGACTTCCTAGAATTCAATGAGAATTAGGACACAACATACCCAAACTTATGGGACACCTTGAAAGCAGTGCTACAAGGGAAGTTCATTGCACTAAAGGCATTTGAAGAAAACGGAGGTTAGTCACATTAGAGAATTAACAGCACAACTGAAAGCTTCTAGTGGATGGCAGTTGAAGAAATCATGCTGAATGAGGTAACCCAGTCACAAAAAGAGAAACACAGTATGTACTCACTCATATATGGATTTTAGAACTAGATCAAATGATCACCAGCCTATAATTCACATCACCAGACGAACTAGGATACAAGGTGTATTCTAAGAGATTCATATAAAGTCCCTCACAGAACTGGGAAGGGACAAGTCCCCCAGAGCTCAGGTGAAGTGGGGAGGACAGCTAATGGAGAGAGAAGTAGGAGAAAATGAGGGAGAGGAGAGGAAGGCATGTGCGACCAGGAGGATTGAGCCTGGTTAGGAATGGAAAATAGGAAAGAGAGAGAGAGAGACAGACAGAGACAGAGAGAGAGAACATAAAAGAGGAAGCCAATATTGGTTTGAAGATAAAGTTGAACACAAAGAAAGGTCGAGGGAACTACAAGACTGCTCCCAACTAACAATCTCAGCTTCCGTGGAAAGGCTATTATAAATGCCCTTCCCGGAGAGTGAGATCAACAACTAACTTCTCCATGGAGCCCTCAACTAATGCCTGTTGAAAATAGGAGTAAACACCCATACATAAACACTGAGTCAAAGTAGAACCCAGATGCAGATGGAGAGGAAAAGACCATGCGGTAGAAGTACACAGAGACAGCTTACCTGAACAAGGAGAAGCTAAGGGCCACTAGACTGATAGCTGGGAAGCCAACAGGGGACTGACTCGGACCCCCCTGAATATGGGTCTGAGCCAGAAGGTCTGAGCAGTCTAAGAGACCTCAGACAGTGGAGCCAGGATGTATCCCTGGTGCACAAAAGGATTTTGCAAACATATCCCCCATGGACGGATAACTGCCTTATTCTAGAGATAGGAGAGAAGCCCTAGTCCCTACTTCACAGGACCTGTCAGATCTACATGACCCCAACTGGATGGCATTCCCCTACATATGGAATTGGGGTGGGGGGCTGGGAGGGGAGGGTGTTTAGAGTGCATGTGAGAGGGCAGAGAGGGTAAAAGGGAGGGAAGGAGGGAGGGAGGGCTTGGGGGGAGGGAGGGAGGGAGGGAGAGGGAACTGGGATCGACATGTAAAATAATAAATTAAAAAAAAAAAAAAAAAAAACGCTTTGACTCCAAAATTTAAGTTGAAGAACAAGTTACTGGGGAAAAGGATTTCTATTTTTGTTTCCACAGAAAATGAAAAGATGTGGATTCCTTCCAGACTAATGTGGTTTGATCATGCCAGACCGCCTGAAACAGAGTACAAGCTGATCCTACATTCCAAACAGCTGGACAAAACAGCCCTACAGACTACAGCTAGGATATCTGAATCTTCTTCGAATCCCCCAAGACAGCGCCCCATACCAGCAGGAAGTAGTTTGGAAAGAACGACGCCCAAATTCCCAAATATTGTGTATAAATGTTTGTTTTCATTTAATTGGACTTTGTTATATAAAATTAAATTATATATATATATATATATATATATATATATATATATATATATATATGAACAAAACTTACCCCGGAGGAGTAGACACCAGAAAATAATGAAGTTGAGGGCTGAACTCAATAAAGTAGAAACCAGGAAAACAATACAAAAAAATCAATGAAACAAAGAGTTGGTTTTTTGAGAAAATCAACAAGATAGACAAACCTTTATGCAAACTAACCAAAAAGCAGAGAGAGAACATGCAAATTAACAAAATCAGAAACGAAAAGGGGGACATAAATACACACACTGAGGAAATCAAGAAAATTTTAAGGTAATACTTTGAAAACCTGTACTCCACAAAATTTGAAAATTCAAAGGAAATAGACAAATTTCTGGGTAACTATCACTTACTAAATTTAAATCAAGAGCAGATAAGCAACTTAAATAGACCTATAACCACTAATGAAATAGAAGGAGTCATCAAATGCCTCCCAACCAAAAAAGCCCAGGGCCAGATAGCTTCAGTGCAGAATTCTACCAGAAATTCAAAAAGGAGCTAATACCAATAGTCCTCAAATCGTTTCGCACAATAGAAGCAAAAGGTTGATTACCAAAGTATTTTTACGAGGCCACAATTACCTTGGTACCCAAGCCACACAAAAATACAACTAAGAAAGAGATCTACAGACCAATATCTCTCATGAACATTGATGCATAAATATTCAATGAATTACTGGCAATTTGAATCCATAAACACTACAGAGAGATCATCCACCATGACCAAGTAGGCTTCATCCCTGGGTTGCAGGGATGGTTCAACATATGGAAATCTGTCAATGTGATCCACCATATAAACAAACTGAAAAAGAAAAACAACATGATCATCTCACTAGATTTTGAAAAAGCCTTTGACAAAATTCAACACCCTTTCATGATGAAGGTCTTGGAGAGATCAGGGATAACAGGAACCTACCTAAACATAATAAGAGCAATATACAGTAAACCAATAGCCAACATCAAACTAAATGGAGAGAAGCTTAACTTGATTCCTTTAAAATCAGGAACAAGATAAGGCTGCCCTCTCTCTCCATATCTCTTCAATATTGTACATTTACACAATGGATTACAACTCTGCCAGGGGAGAGGGGGCTACAGTGGAATCTTGAAATTCACACGTAAATGGATGGAACTTGAAGAAACCATCCTGAATGAAGTAACCCAGTCACTAACTTTTAATTAACAGAGAAGAAATGTTCTAGCTCTTGTGCAAATTATTTTGATTAATTCTAACAGAAGCTAAAAATGTATTTCTTTTAGATGGTTTTTGTGTATTGAAAATAAAGTAATTACTGTTTCCATGTATAAAAACTCACGTACAGCATTTGCTATGTGTTATTTATAACTATCAATGAGTTAGAACACAGTGTGGCATGACTGTAGAACTTTATAATTATAGAAAACAGAAAAAATTAAAATTGTTTATTCACATGATACATTTATTTAATTACTGTGTAGTATAAAGTATTAGGTAGCATAGAAGGCAAAGTATAAAATAATTTTCTTTACTAAGATAGATCTTTGTAAGATTTTTAATATTTGGTAGCAGTATCCAGAAGAAATTGAGGTTATTATATTATAAAATTTTAAAAGTACAAGGTGTTACACTTTAGAAATATAATAACATTTGGAGAATCCTACACCTATTTCACACAGCTTGGATTAGAAAAAAAAAATCCTAAATTTTACAATTCTTGGTTTTTGGATGTCATATTGTGAGCAATAAAACCTGTGCTTGTGTAGTTCTTTTAAATAAAGGTATTATTATTTGATTGTGAAAATATCTTTGAAGTAAGACAAATATTGTCCCCGACTTTACAGACAGAAGAAATCAAATGTAGAAGGGAGAGGAGGGTGGCTGGAAAGACTCAGAGGGATTGAATAAATAACTCACAATATATGAAAATGGTTGGGTCCAGAAATCTAATTCAAGGCTTTTAACTCTTAAATTGTATACTAAATAACAATATGTTGCCTAGAAATCTAAGTCATCAAATATGGACAGAAATACAATTTTGTATCGTATTTTTATTATCTTTTCTTTTTCAAACTGGCTCATTAACATTATGTAATGTAAAATTTAGCACAACTTGAGTAGATATTTTAAAATATCCCCTGAGTGATTTATCTAATGCATCAAAATAATGTTGACCTTTGATTGTTGAGTCATTTTAATTACAGTGAATGATAAGGTTCTCACAATAGCATATATTGCCCTGATCAACACAGGATGGTGAACATGTGATCAAAGAATATAAGTCACTGTTGGGTATTTCCTCCTCTGGAAGCTGGTTTCTGCGTTTGCCAAGTTACTAAGTGCCTAATCTTGTGTTAAGAGTTGTGAGGGCTAGAGAAATAACCAAAAAAATCAATTCTTTACATCTCAAGTCCACTAAGTATTTCAACAAGTAGTTCACATTTTAAAATAGATACTGAAATATAAAACACTGCTTAACAATGAATCTCAAATTCTGTGACATCCTTAAAGGAATAATTTAAATGAAATTAATGGATGGTGGGAGGACAGTGTTACTACTTAAGTTTCATAATGATGATGCATTATAAAGAAAACATAGTTTGCTAATAAAACATGGGCTTAAAGGTACTTGGGCATTCAACTTACTTTTTAAATATGTATTTGCTTATATACTCATTCCTAGTCATCTGAAATCTGTTCAGTGAATTTTATGATACTATAACTACTTACTTAGTTAAGCAAAATCTCCTGGCCTTTGAGATTGACCTTGAGATATGTTCTTGTGTGTTCTGAGTTCAGAAGTGATACTGGTATTCTCACATAGCATTGGATAATCATTCTATCATTTTTTTTCTCTCTCACTCTACACACACACACACACACACACACACACACACACACACACACACTCGCCTATGTGTTTTTACCTTCAATTGGAAGGAAAAAAAACAGGTACTTATTTTGCTTTCACTTCTATATTCGTTTTTTTAAAACAAGAAGTTTATTTAAACAACAAGACACTTGACTTGAAGGGAAAACTATCTAGGATCATTTTGTTCAAGAGTAATTTACACCTACTTAAAGACAGAGTGCCCTACATGTAACAGCTACGTTCAAAAAAGTTATAAAATTGTCCTTGCTTTTACAATGATAAATGAACATTAAAATTCTCCAATTGAACAAGGTATACAAGGATTTTGTTATTGGGTTCTTTTGTTTAAACACTGAGAGCAAAAATAACTTACTGGAATGTAAAGAAAAGAGCTGAATGAGCATGCCACTAATGGAGAAAAGGGGGATATTCTCACAGAACCATTATTCCCACCCCCAGACTATCTTCATCTGATGTCAATCAAAACACAACATTGGCCGTTTAGTTTTAAAAAGAAAACAAAGCACAATATGCTTGTGCACATACACCAGTTACTTTATGGACAATAAAGAAATGGGGACAGGGAAATAAAAGAATAGACTCTCTCTCTCTCTCCAGACTCTGAGTTCCTGCCCTCAAGAGCCTTGACCCACAAATCCGGGCCTCTGCTAAAGAAAGAGGCCTCACCTGGAGAGTTTCAGTTTCCAGTGAGATCCGACTATCCTGCAAAACATTCCCAAGTTACAGCTCAGCCTTTGTCCTCTTCCTCCAGCTATTGGCCAGAGGTGATCTGGGCCCAATCGGGGCTGCCACTCCACTCCAACTTCTCCCCCTCCCCCCGAACTCCCTGGGTTGGCCCCTGATCCTGCTGCTTCTGTGTCCTGACCCCATCAAGAGCACCCTTGGAGCTCTGATACACCCCCACCCATCCCCACCGCGAGCCTTCTCCCCCTACCCTGTGCCCTACCCTACTCTCGGACCTGCTGTTCTGGTTGAGCACTGGGACAGAGGGTAGAGCCAAAAGTCCACCATACTTCAGAGACTTCTCTGAGCAACACTGAACAAAGGAGACCTGCCTATCCATGCGGGACAACCTGTAATTTCCAACTGCTTGGTCTCTGACCTCCACCTTCAGTCCTCTACTGGAGTCATGGGCCCCTCCCAGAGATCTGCCTATCTCTGTGGGATCACTGTGAGTTCCTGCTGGCATCTTCTACTGGATCCTCATTCTTGACCCCACCTTTGGGTCCCTGTCTGCGGAGAGACCTCCTAGAGAGCTTGGACGACACAGAGCTACAGATATTGAATCTCTGACACACATAAGCATACCGAGGAAGTACCATAGAGAGAAGGGGAGACCCCACCAACACCTACTGGAAGAAGCTATGGGAAGAAGGCAATACAAGAAAACACCTAACAACAGAAAGACAAGCATGACACCACCAGAATCTAGGGAATCTACACCAACTAGAAGAGAACACAACTAAGCAGAGGAAGCAGACGGGAATGACTTAAAAAATACCATCATAAAAATGATAGAGGCCCTCAAAGAAGATGTGAGAAAATCCCTTAAAGAAATGGAGGAAAAAACAAACAAAAAGTGGAAGAAATGAACAAATTCCTTAAGGAAAGTACAGGGAGCCAAGAAAAAACAATTAAGCAGGTGAAGGAAATGGTTCAAGACTTTAAAACTGAAATAGAGAAAATAAAGGCAACACAAACCGAAGGAATGCTGGAAATAGAAAAACAGAGCAAAAAATCGGGAACTACAGACACAAGCATAACCAACAGAATTCAAGAGATGGAAGAGAGAATCTCAGGCACAAAAGACAAAATAGAAGAAATAGATACATTGGCCAAAGAAAATCATAAATCCAACAAATCCTTAACACAAAACATCCAGGAAATGTGCGATACCATGAAAAGGCCAAAGCTAAGAATAGGCATAGAGGAAGGTGAGGAAGCCCAGCTCAAAAGTGCCAAAAATATATTCAACAAAATCATCGAGGAAAACTTCCCAAATCTGAAGAAGGACATGCCCATGAAAGTACAAGAAGCATACCGAACCCCAAATAAGCTGGACCAAAGAAAAAAGACCTCTCGACATATAATAATCAAAACACCTACCATATAGAATAAAGTAAGAATATTAAGAGCAGCAAAGGAAAATGGACAGGTAACATATAATGCAGACCTATCAAAATTACACCTGACTTCTCCATGGAAACCCTCAAGGCCAGAAGGTCCTGGATAGATGTTCTAAAAGTATTAAGAGAACACAGATGCCAGCCTAGGCTACTATATCCAGCAAAACTCTCAATCACTATAGATGGAGAGAACAAGATACTTAATGAAAAAAACAGATTTTCCCAATATGTATCTACAAATCCAGCCCTACAGAAAGTATTAGAAGGAAAACTCCAACACAGTGAAGGTAACTACGCCCACAAAAATGTAGGCAACAGATAATTCAACTACACCAGAAACCAAGGATAAAGCAGAACTAATATATTCACAATACCACTGCCAACAACAAACCTAAATCAAACAAGCATCAACAATCAATGGTGCTTACTCACCCTCAACATTAATGGTCTTAACTCACCTATAAAAAGACACAGGCTAACAGAATGGATACGAAGACAGAATCCATCCTTCTGCTGCATAAAAGAAACACATCTAAGCTTCAAAGACAGACATTACCTCAGGGTAAAGGGTTGGGAAAAGATTTTCCAATCAAATGGAAATAAGAAGCAAGCAGGCGTAGCTATCCTAATATCTAACAAGTTAGACTTCAGACCAAAATTAATCAAAAGATATGAAGATGGTTATTTCATATTCATCTCAGGAGTTATCCATCAACTCAAAGTCTCAGTTCTAAACATCTATGCCCCCAATACAAAGTCACCCACATCCGTAAAAGAAACACTACTAAAACTCAAAGCTCATATAATACCTCAAACACTTATAGTGGGGGACTTCAGCACCACTCTTAACAGTAGACAGGACCACAAATCAGAAACTCAACAAAGAAACAAAAGAACTAACAGAAGTTATGTCTCAACTGGGGTTAACAGACATCCATACAACATTCCATCCAAAGACAAAAGGATATACCTTCCTCTCTGCTCCACATGGAACCTACTTTAAAATCGACCACATACTAGGTGGCTTAACAAACCTCAACAGATACAAGAGAATAGGAATAGTCCCCTGTATCTTATCAGACCACCATGCTTTAAAATTGGAATTCAACAACAACACAAATAGCAGAAAACCTGCAAACTCATGGAAACTGAACAATGTGCAATTGCACCACTCCTGGGTCAAAGAAGAAATAAAGAAAGAAATTAAAGACTTTCTAATATTCAACGAGAATGAGGACACAACATACCTGAAATAATGGAACACCTTGAAAGCAGTGCTACGAGGGAAGTTCATTGCACTAAGTGTCCATATGAAGAAAACAGAGGATAGTCACATAAGAGAATTAACAGCGCAACTGAAAGCCTTAGAACAGAGAGAAGCGAATTCACCCCCTAGGAGTAAACGCCAGGAAATAATCAACTTGAGGGCTGAAATCAATAGAAAATCAAAGAAAATCAATAGAAAAATAGAAAATAGAAACCAGGAAAACAATACAAAAAAAATCAATGCAACTAAGAGTTGGTTTTTTGAGAAAATCAACACCATAGACAAACCTTCATCCAAATTAACGAAAAAGAAGAGAGAGAACATGGAAATTAACAAAATCAGAAATGAAAAGGGGAACATAACAACACACACAGAGGAAATCCAGACAATTTTCAGGTCATACTTTGAAAATGTGTATTCCACAAAAAATTGAAAATTCAAAGGAAATGGACAAGTTTCTGGAAAACTATCACTTACCAAAATTAAATCAAGAACAGACAAACAACTTAAATAGACCTATAACCTGCAATGAAATAGAAGCAGTCATCAAAAGCCTTCCAACCAAAAAAAGTCCAGGGCCAGATGGATTCATTGCAGAATTCTACCAGACATTCATGGAAGAACTAATACCACTACTCCTCAAACTGTCCCACGAGACAGAAACAGAAGGTTCATTGCCAAACTCTTTTTATGAGGCCACAATAACCTTGGTACCCAAGCCTCACAAAGACACAACCATGAAAGAAAACATTGTTGCAAAAATACTCAAAAAAATACTGGCAAACCGAAGTCAAGAATACATCAGAAAAATCACCCACCATGACCAAGTAGGCTTCATCCCTGGAATGCAGGGATGGTTTAACATATGAAAATCTATCAACGTGATCCACCATATAAACAAACAGAAAAATAAAAACTATATGATTATCTCCCTAGGTGCGGAAAAAGCCTTTGGCAAAATTCAACACCCTTTCATGATAAAGGTCTTGGAGAGGTCAGGGATAACAGGAACATAACTAAACATAATAAGAGCAATATACAGCAAACCAACTGCCAACATCAAACTGAATGGAGAGAAACTTAACCCAATTCCTCTCAAATCATGAACAAGACAAGGCTACCCTCTCTCTCCATATCTCTTCAATATCGTACTAGAAGTTCTAGCTAATGCTATAAGACAACAAATGTATATCAAGGGGATCCAAATTGAAAAGGAAGAAGTCAAACTGTCTCTATTTGCAGATGATATGATAGTTTACATAAGCAACCCAATAAACTCTACCAGGGAACTCCTACAGCTGATAAACACCTTCAGCAAACTAGCAGGATACAAGAAAAACTCAAAAAAAAAAAATCAGTAGCCCTACTTTTTTTCAGACGACAAAGAGACAGAGAAAGAAATCAGAGAAACATCACCCTTTACAATAGCCACAAGCAACATAAAGTAACTTGGTGTAACGGTTACCAAACAAGTAAAAGACATATATAATAAGAACGCTCTGGCTATAAAGAAAGAAATTAAAGAAGATACCAGAAAATGGAAAGAACTCCCATGCTCTTGGATGGGTAGGATTAACACAAAATGGCAATCTTGCCGAAAGCAATCTACAGATTCAATGCAATCCCCATTAAAATCCCACCACAATTCTTCACCGACCTTGAAAGGATAATAATCAACTTTATATGGAAAACCAAAAGACCCAGGATAGCCAAAAAAACCAATAAAATAAAAATACTTCAGGAGACATCACCATTCCTGACTTTAAGCTCTACTACAGAGCTATAGTTCTGAAAACAGCCTGGTATTGGCATAAAAATAGACAGGTAGACCAATGGAATAGTATTGAAAATCCTGATATTAACCCACACACCTATGAACACCTGATTTTCAACAAAACATCTAAAATTATACAATGGGGCGAGGACAGCATCTTCAACAAATGGTGCTGTCACAATTGGATGAGGGTGTGTAGAAGACTGCAGATAGACACATGTCTGTCACCATGCACAAAACTCAAGTCCAAATGGATCAAAGACCTCAACATCAATCCAGCCACATTGAACCTCTTAGAAGAGAAAGTAGGAGGTACCCTTGAGCAAATTAGTATAGGAGACCACTTCCTGAACATAACTCCAGGGGCACAGACATTGAGAGAAACAATTAATAAATGGGACCTCTTCAAACTTAGAAGCTTCTGTAAGGCAAAGGACACAGTGGACAAGAACAAATGGCAGCCCACAGACTGGGAAAAGATTTTCAACAATCCTATATCCTACAAAGGACTGATGTCCAAAATACACAAAGAACTCAAGAAACTAGACAATAAAACACCAAATAACCCTATTAAAAATGGGGTACAGAACTGAAGAAAGAATTTTCAATAGAGGAAATCAAAAAGGCTGAAAGATACTTAAGGAAATGCTCCACATCCTTAGCTATCAGGGAAATGCAAATCAAAACAACTTTGATATACCATCTTACTCCTGCCAGAATGGCTAAAATTAGAAACACCAATGATGACTCATGTTGGAGAGGATGTGGAGAAAGGGGAACACTCCTCCACTGCTGGTGGGAGTGCAAACTCATACATCCATTTTGGAGATCAGTATGGCGGTTCCTCAGGAAAATGGGAAATAGTTTACCACAGGACCCGGCAATCCCCCTCTTAGGCATATACCCAAAGGATTCACATCCATGCAACAAAGATATCTGTTCAACTATGTTCATAGCAGCACTATTTGTAATAGCAAGAACCTGGAAGCAACCTAGATGCCCCTCAATTGAAGAATGGTTAATGAAGATGTGGCACATCTACACAATGGAATACTACTCTGCAGAAAAAAATAATGGTATCTTGAAATTCGCAGGCAAGTGGATGGCACTTGATGAAACCATCCTGAAAGAGATAACCCAGTCACAAAAAGAGGAACACAGTATGTACTCACTCATATATGGATTTTAGACATAAAGCAAATGATCACCAGCCTATAATTCACACCACCAGAGGAACTAGGATACAAGGTGTATTCTAAGAGATTCATAAAAAGTCCCTCACAGAACTGGGAAGGGACAAGTCCCCCATAGCTCAAGGGAAGTGGGGGGGGCAGCGAATGGAGAGAGAAGTAGCAGAAAACGACGGAAAGGAAAGGAAAACATGTGCAACCAGGAAGATTGATCCTGTTTAGGAATAGAAGATAGGAAAGAGAGAGAGAGAGAGAGAGAGAGAGAGAGAGAGAGAGAGAGAGAACATAAAAGAGGGAGCCAATATTGGTTTGACGATAAAATTGAACACAAAGAAAGGTCTAGAGAACTACAAGACTGCTGCCAACTAACAATTTGAGCTTCCATGGAATTGCTACCATAAATGCCCTTCCCGGAGAGTGAGATCAACAACTAACTTATCCATGGAGCCCTCAACTAATGCCTGTTGGAAACAGGGCAAACACCCATACATAAACACTGTGTTGAAGTAGAACTCAGATGCCATTGGAGAGGACTAGACCAGGCTGCAGAAACACATAGAGACAGCTTACCTGAACAAGGAGGAGCTTACGGGACACCAGACTGATAGCTGGGAAGCCAGCATGGGACTGACTCAGGCCCCCCTGAATATGGGTCTCAGCCAGAAGGACTAAGCAGTCTAAGGGACCAGTGGAGCCAGGATGTTTCCCTGGTGCACAAAGGGACTTTGTGAATACGTCCCCCATGGAGGGATAACTGCCTTAATCTAGAGACAGGAGAGAAGCCCTAGTCTGTACTTCACGTGACCTGTCAGACCTACATGACCCCAACTGGATGGCATTAACCTACATATGGAATTGGGGTGGGAGGATGGGAGGGGAGAGTGGTTAGTTGGCAGAGATAGTAAAAGGGAAGGAAGGAGGGAGTGAGGAAAGGAGGAGGGAGGGAGGGAGAGGGAACTGGGATCGACATGTAAAATAATAAATTAAATTAAAAATATGCTTTGACTTCAAAATTTAAGTTCAAGGACAAGTTACTGGGGAAAAGGATTTCTATTTTTGTTTCCACAGAAAATGAAAAGATGTGGATTCCTTCCAGACTAAAGTGGTTTGATCAAGCCAGACCAACTGAAACAGAGTACCAGGTGATCCTACATTCAAAACAGCTGGACAAAGCAGCCTTACTGATTTATGAATCTTCTTTGAATCCCCCACGCCAGCGCTCCTTACCAGCATGAAGTAGTTTGGAAAGAACAACACCCAAATTCCCAAATATTGTCTATAATTGTTTGTTTTCATTTAAATGGACTTGGTTATATAAAATAAAAAGAAAAGAAAAGAAAACATACACACAAATAACATTTTAAAAAAAGATTGATTTCTATCACATCATCTGAGACATGAGAAACACCATGAATACCATTAGTCTTTTTTAAATAAAATTTTTATTTAAATTTGAAAGAAAATCTCTTTTTACACAAAAATAATGTAATCCAGTAAGCAGAAATTTTTGTCCTCATATTCCTGATAGTTGGTATAGTTATTACATTTGTTGTCCTCCAGGCAGTGGGGATGTTTCCTTTAGGCTGTTATTCATAAATCCACAGTACATAGGTCTTTAGTATATGTTTGCTAAGTAACAAAGAGAAGAAAAATGGCATTCATGGGGCATTTGTCTCCATACTAGACATTTAACCCATAAAGCCATAGTTCATTCTTTACAACAGTTCCAGAAAGGTGGTCTCGTTAGCCAGTTTAAAAGCAGGGAAACTCAACTATTAAATGATTTTACCTGAATTGGAAGTAAGGGCTGTTAGACTCGAAGGTTAGTTTGTATTCTTTACTCCTGACTATTGTTTCATTATCTGCTCAATGTAATTTTATTGTGATTGAAAGAGATAAAATAGAGCAAAACATCTCAAAGACAATTTCTCCTAAAAGTGTTGGAAACTCAGTTATCAGTTATTACAACAGTCAATTCAGAAGCACAAACATGCTTTTATATTTAGTCTGTGTGTTCTTAGAGCATACCTGGTAGCAGACAGGATTCAAAGGGCTCTACAGAATACTTTTTTGCACTGCTCACTTTAGAAACGTTCATCTTTCCTTTCCCCTTTTCTTGTCTTTTCTTCTTTCTCTTCTCATATTTTCTTTCTAACACTCTTCTTTCTACTATAGCCTCCCCAATACATTCCTACCTCTTTTCTTGTCTTCCTTTATTCATGTTTCCTCCCAACATGAGCTGAGTGCTTACAATTTGTCAGGTACTGAGAACAACATGATGAACGGGACACAGTATCACTCTTCATGCATGTAAGAGAGAAAATATAAGCATAAAAACTCTATCTCAGGGTGATAATTTGCAAGGAAGAATGCAGTTCCAGTTTTTAACATATCTATCACTCTTACTAACTTAGTGTCTCTTTGACACTAATTGTCTAATTCCCCCTCCCCCGCGTTCTTCATTCTACTCCACCAATATAGGCCATCTTCCCTGCTTTTTCTTAAATTCATAGTCTCTTCTCCTTTAACCATTATTGTTACAGATCCTTTTGTCTGTTGGTCGGTGGGGGAGGGTGATTGGAACTGAAACAAGGGCTCTGCACAAGCTAGACAAATGATTTACTATTAAGAAAACCCCAGTCCACATTCTATTCTTCTAAGATGGAAAGTTATAACATATCTATGAAATTAAAAATGAAACAAAAAGGAGTAAAAAGAATCTCATGAAAAGATTTTCCTAATTTCTTCTTTTAAAAAATAATTGAACTATTATTTCTGTCTTAGAAATGTCCTTTTATGTAGAAACTTAAAATATATTTACCTGATCTTCCCCTCCTGCTTCTCTGATGTCTGCCTTTTCCCCTGCTCCTTCTCAAATTCTCAGTTTTTCTTCTTTAGACATTGTTGCTGCATGCCACAAAAGGATAGACGTATAAATACAACCTGCTGACTCCATTTGGTGTGCTGTATATGTTTCTAGAGCTGACCATTCGGTATTGGATAACAAGCAGAGGGTACTTTCCTGGCAAAGAAGACTAATCCTCACATTTCTTAAGCTGTCGTTAATTGCTTAAAGCTCATTATCTAGAGGTCCAGACTAGTGAAAGTTCCCCCACATACCTGCTGGGATGTCACCTAGTGTTGGGAAATTTCAGGTCTTGGATAGGTAGAGCCATGTTGTTGAGATTTCATGGGTATAGCAAATCGCCTTCTAGTTTTATGAAAGCTAAATCTCAGCGAGAAGAATTTTAGATCAGAACAATCATGTATCTCCCTGAAGTCGGGTGGGGTGGGAGGTAGAGTTGGGGGTGGTCTTTAGCAATAGGGACTTACCTGTAATGAAGGGCAACAGCAATAGCCTATGCTGCTTTTAGAAAACAAAACCCCTGTCCAATAACATGAAAGAGGTGTCTTACACTTGGTACTGGGGTTTTGTTAAGTCTATGGCTCTTTGGGGGAGTATTATTATTCCCAAGCAGTGTAACTTTATTAAACTATGTGAGTGTGTTACATGTAATTTTAAGTTCAGTAAATACGAAATATTTCCTATGTCCTTTTCAAGCATCGTTAGTATTTAATTATTTTTCCTTCTCCCTCAGTATTGCCTTCCCTCTGCCTTGGCAAATAAAGTTCCAGCTCCTGATCTTCCTGATTTTCCCCTTACTATCACCTGTATTTTGCTATTTTCCTCTCTAGAACCCCCAGGTCCATTTTTACTGTCTGGGTTTTTACAGTTACCTCAGGTTATGTACTTACATTTAAAGATTTGAACCTAAAAAAACACAAATGAAAGAGAATATGTGGCATTTGTCTTTCTCAGTCTGAATTACCTCATTCAATAATATATTTTCTATCTGCAAATTTCTGGATTTAAATCTTCTTTATAATATGCCATTGTGTAGATGTACCACATTTTCATTGTCCATGTTGGGTCAGTTAATGAATGTTTATGTTGTTTCCATTTCCTAACTATGGTGAACATGGAAGCAGTGGATTTGAGTATATATCTGCAGAGTAGGATGTCAAGTCATTTGAGTTTATGACAAGAAATAGTACAGCTGGGCCATATGGTAGAGTTATTCTCCACACTGATTTCTACAGTGCCTGATCCAGTTTCCAGTCCCACCTACAGTGACTTAAGTTTCCATTTCCTCACATCCTCTCTAGCATTTTATAGATGTTTCAATTTGCATGTCTTTAATTGCCAGGGATAATGAACTTCCCAGGTCAATTTTTGAATAAGACATTTGTTTTTGTATTCTTCATTTTTTATTTCTATTTATTCTGGACTTTAATATTCTGTCAGATGTATAGATGGCAAAAACTCTCTCCCATTCCTGAGCTTCATCTTCTTCAGGAGAGCTATTTCTTAAGCCATGCACAAGCTTCTTAGTTTTATGAAGTCCCACTTGATCATGTTGGATAATCTTTTTCATGTATTCTATTTGCAAGTACTTTATTGAGTATTTTTAAGCATACATCATTAGGGATTTTGGCCTATAGATTTTTTTTGTTGTGTCTTTACCTGGGTTTTTGTATTAGAATGATACTAGCTTAATAGTAGACTTTTGGAAGTACTCATTCTATTTCTATTATTTTGAATATTTTAAGAAAGATTGGCTATAGATCTTCTTTGAAAGTTGATAGAATTCAGCTATATGAATCCATTTGGTCTTGGAACCTTTTAAAGGTGGAAGTTGTGTTGTGTGTGTATTTTTCTTTATCATTTCTAATGCTTCATTTATTATTGGCCAGTTTCAGTTGTTGACTTCCTATTGGTTTAATTTGGTGGCTTGGCTCGATCTGGATATTCATCCACTTCCTTGCGTGATCCAGATTACTCAGGTACAGGTTTGTTTGTTTGTTTGTTTGTTTTGAGGTATACTCTTAAATCCAGCAATACATTTTTTTAATGAAATTGGAAGCCTTAGAGTTTGATGCACATGTGCATTGGATAGTAATGTATTCTTAGTTAACTGTTCAATTGATTAGATTTAATTGTTCCTGCATACCTCTTCTTATTAGACATGGTTTAAAGTCTATCTGGTCAGATACTAGAATAGGAATGCCTGCTTGATTCTTGGAGTACATTTGTTCATCCTTTCACTTTAAGGCAGTACCTATCTTTAAAGCTAGGGTAACTCATTATTAAAACAAAATGAAAAAAAAACTAAGATGTAAAATTTTAATTGCTACTATGAGGGCAAAAGAAACCCACATGAGGATAGATTATTTTCTACAAGTTTCTTCTACATATCCTTAAAGTTTTTGAGACGTTTAAATAAAAACTGAATGTTAGTATAATAGGATGCTCTAAGTGAACACTCCTTATGTATGTGCTGAAATTTGTATAGGCAGGAAAATCATTAATTTGTCTTGTATATTAAGTTGAGGGTATTTAAACATGTTAAGTAGAGAAGTTATATGGGATTTTTGGTTACTATTTTCCCAGCAATAATCTAGAAATATTTATTTTTTTAATAATTTACACAGCTATGTTTACTGGAACACTGTTTGACATCAAAACTGGAAACTATTAAAGTATACCTCATGATCCCTACCTACAACTCTATCAGAATCCCCCTATTCTAGTGGATGGCATGCTCATATTCAGAAACCAAGGTAATAAAGACACTGCCTGTAGACATCCAATGCTTCCTCAGTGCCCAATCAGCTATCCCCAATATCACCCTCTTCCCTCAGCTCCATATACCAGTCCACAACTATCACAAAAGGCCCCTGCTCTATCAGAGGTCACACTTGTACCTGGAACCCCTTAGGACAAGCCAGTATCCAGAATTCCAGAAGTCCCATGCCCTACCAGAGGCCACACCAGTACCTGGAAACCCCCAAACTCAGAGTCCATGGCTGCATCCAGAACCCAAAAGATAAAAAGACCACAAAAAAAAAAAACAAAAAAACAGAGGACCCTATTGGACAAGAGAATACACCATCACCAGAAACACAGGTCACTGAGGCTAGAAATCCAGAGAGAGAAAAAGAACCCAACAAAAATATCCATCCAACAATGCCAAACTCAGAAATTGAAACCTAAATCTATTACTCTAAATCCAGATGCTTAAAGGCCATCAGAAGAATGCAATCTATAATGCCCAGAGCAATATGGTACCACCATAGCCCAGCTGGAGCACAAGAAAATGACCTTAAAAGAAACTTTATGAAGATGATAGAGGTCCTTAAAGAGGAAATGCATAATTCCTTTAAAGAAATCCAGGAAAACAAACACAGACTAAGGAAATGAATAAATCCCTTAAAGAAAGTCAAGAAAAAACAAAAATGGGAGAAAGAAATGAATGAAACCATTCAACATAGGAAGATGGACGTGGAAGCAATAAAACCCCACAAACTGGGGGAATTCTGGAGATGGAAAATCTAGTTAAGAAAATAGGAACTATAGATACAAGCATTACCAAAAGAATACAAGAGATGGAAGAGAGAATCTCAGTCTTTGAAGATACAAAAGAAGAAATTGATGCATCACTCCAAGTAAATAATAAATCTCAAGAATTCTTGGCACAAAAATCCAGGAAAACTAGGAAAAAACTAAACCTAAAAATAATAGAAATATAAAAGGGAGAAGATACCCAGCTCAAAGTCCCAAAAACATTTTCAACAAAATCACAGAAGGAAAATTTTCTAACTTTAAGTAGGACATGCCTCCAAAGGTATAAGGATCTTTCAGAACATCAAGTAGATTGGACTAGAAAAGAAAGTGCCCTGTCACATAATAATCAATGTCACAAAATAATCAAAACTTTAAATATTCCGAACAAAGAGAGAATATTAAAAATCGCAAGTGAAAAGGGCTAAGTAACATATAAATGCAAACCTATTATAATTACACTCAACTACTCAAGGGAGATTCTATAAGGGACCTCAGATGCCAGCTTAAACTACTACACTCAGCAAAACTTTCAGTCACTGTATATAAAGAAAAGAAGTTATTCCATAACACAGCTAAATTTAAACAATATCTATCCATAACTCCAGCCCTACAGATGGAACTAGAAGAAAAACTCCAACCCAAAAAAGATATCTACAATCATGAAAATAGAGGACAAAATAATCTCCAGCAAAAACAAAAGAACACACACACACACACACACAAACACACACCAAAAATCCCAGGATTCAAATAAATAATAATTGGCCATTGGTACCTCTTGATATCAATGGACACAATTCCCCAATTGAAAAGACACAGACTTATTTTATAAGGCTGTCTGCCTGGTAAAATAATATAGGGCAATGGTGGCACAAAACTTGTGAGGATAATAAACTAACATCTGATTTGATTTGGCAACTCCACAAGATGGAACCAATCTCCAAAATTATATGGATGACCTAGATCCAGAGATTAAATAACCCAGAGGCTTTGAATAAAACCAAATATTAGTGGTCTTTAAGAAAATGTGATAAAATGACTCATACATCAACGCAATGTTCAGCCATTATCAAAGACACTTCCTACTGCAGCAGATGGGAACAAATACAGACATTACACACAGGGAGACTTTGGAACACACAACTCTAAATGAGATGTCTCCATCAAGTCCCTCCCCTCAGAGCTCAGGGAACCCTGTGGAAGAAGAAGCTGAAAGATTGTAAGAGCCATAGGGGATGAAAGACACCAGGAGAACAAGGTCCTCTAAATCAACGTGAGCAAAGCTCATACAAACTCAGACTGAATCAGCATACACTTAAATTTTTAATTAATGTATTTTAATTGAAAATCATATATATGCTCTAAATTGCATACTATTTTAGTTTTAATATCATTATGACAATTTATGAATATATATAATGTATTTTAATCATATCCACTCCATGTTACCCTCTTTTATTCCCTCCTACTTCCTCCTAATATCATTTTTGTTTCCCACTGAATTTATCTAGGGTTGCTTATGTAAGTGTGGGTGGGAGATAATTTACTGGAGCACAGGCAACTTCATCACTGAACAAAATGAATATCTCCTCCAGCAACCATTAACTCTCAATAGCTCCTCACAGAAGGGTGGGGCCAAACAAGCCCATCTACTATCCATCCATTATGAAATTTTGGAGTGCCCACTCCTGTATAGACCTTGCATGCTTATCCATAGATACTATTAGGTCATTAGTACAACTGATACATCATGTCCAAAAGTCAACATTTCACAACACTCCTTCTCATCCTTCAGATCTTACATTTTTTCCTACCCCCTCTTTTGTGATATTCTCTTGACCTTGAGGATGATAGTTATGGACTGATCTCCATTACGAACACACATACAAAAATTTTCAAGAAAATACTTGAAAACTGAATACAAAATGCATCAAGATCATTTCATAAGGAAAAAATTACATGATAACCTAAAAAGATGGAAGGAAAAGAATTTTACCAAAATGGACATCTTTCCTTAACTGAAGTTCTGAAGAAATTGGGAATGGTTGGATGATATCTCTGGTAGTTTAAATGTAATTGGCCCCCATAGTCTCATAGAGAGTGGCACTATTAGGTGGCTTTGTTGGAGTAGGTGTTGCCTTTTTGGAGGAAGTATGCCAACGTGGGGGTGGGCTTTAAAGTCTTTTGCTTAAGCTTCATTCAATGTCACAGTTAGTCAACTCCCTGTTGCCTACAGGATGAAGGATCCTCAGGTTCCTCTCCAGTACCATGTTTGCCTGCATACTGCCATGAGTATGCCATGAGTATTATCACCATAAGGATAATGGACTGAACCTCTGAAAATGTAAGTTAGCCACACTAATTAAATGTTTTCTATATAAGAGTTGTTTATGTCATGGTGTCTCTTAACAACAATAAAAACCCTAACTAAGATAATATCTGAGCATAATAAAGCCTATATGTGACAACCCTGTAGCTAACATAATAAATGAAGAAATGATCATATCAGGAGTAAGACAAGGGTTTCTACTTTCTCCATCCCAATTCCATATAGTACTTGAAGTCTTAGCTAGATCAATAAGACAAGAGAAACAAACAAATTGATATAAGTGAAAAAGGAAGTAGTCAAAACATCATCACTTGTAGTTTATAAAATGTTACATATAACAACCCCTGTAGTCTCCACCAGCAAAAATTCAGAGCTGACAAACAATGTCATCAAAGTCACAGGTACAGATTTAGCCCACAAAAGCCTTCCTACATACCAATAACAAAGATGTTGGAAAAAATCAAGGAAACCCTTTCATATAGAGTTGCCATGAAAAATATAAAATACCTTGGAATGAATGTAACCATGGAAATGAAAGGCATTTATAATGAATACATGGAATGTTCCAGAGAAAAAAATGAAGGAGATTCTTGCCTTAGTTAGAATTTCTAATGTCCTGAATAGACACCATGACCATGGTAATACTTATCATTTAATTGGGCAGCTTAAGTTCAGAAGATCAGTCCATTTAAATGGTAGGATATGATGGTATGCAGGCATATATGATTCTGTAGAAAAAGCTGAGGTTTCTAAAACTTCATCTGCAGGCACCAGAAGCAACTGCATGTCACACTGAACATAGCTTGAGAAAAGAAGACCTCAAAGCACACCACCCCAGTGACACACTTCCTCCAAGAAGGCCACACCTAATCCAACAAAGCTACACTTCCTATAAGTGCCTCTCTTTATGGGGGGAACACTTTCTTTCAAACTATCTCATTCCATTGTCTGTCTGCAAAACCTTGTAGCTATATCATAATGAAAAAATGCTTTCAATCCAACTTTAAAAGTCCCCATAGTCTATAACAGTCTCAAATTTACTTAATGTCTACAGTTCTAAGTCTGTTTTGAGATTCATGAAGCCTCTTAACTGTAGTTCTCTGTAAAATCAAAATAAAAAAAGATTACATACTCCCAACATATACTAGCACAGATTATACATTACTGTTCCAAAATAGAGGAAAGGGGGCATAGTGCAGACATACTGGACCAAAGTAAGACCAAAGCCAGTTGAGCAATCACCAAACTCTGCATCAATATGACTGTTGTTAAAGTGCCCTTCAAATCATCAACTCCATTCAGCTTTGCTGACTGCAATACACTTCTTTCTCTTGGGCTAGTTCCATTCTCTGTTAGTAGCTCTCCTCAGCAGGTATTCCATGGCTATGATGCAGTATGAATCCATGAGAATCTGTTACAGAACAGGTTAGACACTACTGCTGTTCCAGCTGCCTTTGTCCAGTTGTTCTGTCCATAGGTGAAGAGCAAGCCACTTTCACTGCTCCAACCACCTAAGGAAGCTTGAGCAAGAGAGTGGCTGACTATCTCCCTAAGCTTTGTCACATCTGCAGATAAGACCATGACCTAGGGCTTGCTATCCCAAAAGTCATTGGCTAAATAAAGGGATGGAAATCCCACAACATTTCCCCCCTTGTTTTTCTAAATAAGAATGTTCTAACCCTAACATAAAACTATTTACAATAAAAAACTATCAAGTATTTATGTACAGGATAGCACTCTGTTCAACTCAAAAAAAAAAAAAATGTGGTCAGTGATTGACAAGTGGCATCTTGTAAAATTAAAAAAAAGTTTCTGTAAAGCAAAGAACATTATTAGTTGAGAGAGGAGGACTTATGAAATGGGAGAAAACCTTTGCCAGCTATATACACTGTTTTAAAATAAATACACATTGTAAAGTAGCTAAATTGAAGAGATTAATATAAGTTTGATCACATGCATTAATTTTTTTGTGAGTCAGGAACACATTTAGCTTTTACTCTCTTAGCTATTTTTTAGAATACAATATATTATTAAATGATAAAGATAGTTACTTTGATACCAATTTAATTTAAAACTCTATTCAAAAAGAAAAGAATAAAAAATAGCCACTTAAATATAGATAGTAGTTATTTCCAGACAATATTCTAAGAAAATTTTCAATTTTATTCTATTCATTCTTAGGCAATCTTAATGTACCCATGTCTTCTAGAGACTGTGATTATTTCAGTAACAAAATGCCTTCCGTTTCTACCTCAAGTAACAGTATAATTTGTTTTCTTTATCTGGTCCTTTCTCTTGGAGATTCACTTCCCTTTTCTGGTTCATGAGCCAATTCAAGTCACAGTCAATTGTTCCAACTCTTGAGTTCAACTTCTTTCCCTGCTATCTTCTTTCAGCCACATATTAGGTCATAAGCCCTCCACTGCCATGCCTACACACTACCACAAATACCGAATTGTATGTACTGAGAAACTTCAATAGAAGTTTTGGTAAAGGGGTAGGTACATGTCTATGGTCCATCTAGGAGACAAATTCAAATGGAATACTGACATATTAGACATTTTCATATGTTTCTAGGTACCTTAAACATGAATGTTCCACTTTTTCAGCCTCTTCTCTTCAATAGCAAGTTTTATCCCTTCATTTCATCCATTTTCCTAGTTGTAAGATACTTGGCCTCTTTCTCTGTCCTGCTGTTTCAAAAAAATAAAACAGATTCCTCCTATGACAAATAAGTTCCTTTGTCACCTCCAACCCAGGCTAGTCTCTGCATACATCCTGACTTTCACAGAAGGTTACTATTTTGTGGCTTTGTGGCTTACTTTTTTATATTTTTAATTTAAATTTAAAACAAGCTGGTTTTATATATCAGTCACAGTCCTCCTCTATTCCTCACATACCAACCCCCATCCGGTCCCATTTCTGCTCCCCAGGGAGGGTGGTACCTTCCATGGGGAGCCTTCAAAATCTGTCATATCATGTGGAACAGGGCCCAGGCCCTCCCAATGTGTCTAAGCTAAGGGAGTATCCCTCTGTGGAATGGGCTCCCAAAGTCCATTCACATATTTGGAATAAATACTGATCCAATTCTAGAGGCTCCATAGACTTCCCAGTCCTCCAAACTAACACCCACATTCAGGGGGTCTGGGGCAGTCCTATGCTGGTTTCCCAGCAATCAGACTGGAGTCCATGAGCTCCCACTTGTTAAGGTCAGCCCTTTCGATAGGTTTCTACAGCATGGTATTGAACAATTTGATCATCACTCCTCCCTGTCTGCAACTGGATTCCAAGAGTTCAGCTCAGTATTTAGCGAAGGGTGTCTGCTTCTGCTTCCATCAGCTACTGGATGAAGGCTCTAGGATGGCATATAAGGTAGTCATCAATCTCATTATTGGGAAAGGGCATTAAAGGTAGCCTCTCCACTATTGCTTAGATTTTTAGTTGAGATCATCCTGGTAGATCTCTGGGCATTTCCCTAGTGCCAGATTTTTCTTAAAACCTATAAAGGCTCCCTCTATTATGGCATCTCTTTTCTTGCTATCCTTTCTTCTTTCCCTGACTCAATCTTCCTGTTCCCTCATGCCTACCTCTCTTCTTCCTCTGCCTCATAACTCCCTCTTCCCTCCCCCTCTGCTCCCAATTTGCTTGGGATACCTTGTTCCTTTCCCCTTCTCCAAGGGACCATGTATGTCTCTCTTAGGGTCCTTCTTGTTTCATAGCTTTTCTGGTGGTATGGATTGTAGGCTGGTAATCCTTTGTTCTAAGGCTAAAAACCATATGTGAGTGAGTACATACCATGCTTGTCTTTTTGTGTTACCTCACTCAGAATTATTTCTTCTAGTTCCATCCATTTGCCTGCAAATTTCAAAATTCCATTTTTTTTTTCAGCTGAGTGGTACTCCATTGTGTAAATGTACCACAATTTCTCCTTCCATTCTTCGGGTGAGGGGCATTTAGATTGCTTCCAGATTCTCATTATTACAAATAATGCTGCTTTGAACATATTTGAAAAGATGTCCTTGTTGTATGAATGTATATGTTTGGGTATATTCCTAAGAGTGCAATTACTGGATCTTGAGGTAGAATGATTCCCATTTTTCTGAAGAACTGCCATATTGATTTCCAAACTGGCTGTATGAGTTTGCACTCCCACCAGCAATGGAGGAATGTACTTCTTTCTCCACTTCCTCTCTAGCACAAGCTGTCTTTGGTGTTTTTGATTTTAGCCATTCTGACAAGAAAAGAGAAAGGTGGTATCTCAGAGTTGTTTTGATTTGCATTTCCCTGACAGCTAAGGATGTTGAACACTTTCTTAAGTGTCTTTCAGCCATTTTAGATTCCTTTATTGAGATTCTCTATTTTGCTCTGTACCCCACTTTTTAATTAAATTATTTGGTATTTTGGTAACTAGTTTATTGAGTTCTTTGTATATTTTGGAAATCAGCCCCTCTCAGATGTGGGGTTGGTAAAGACCTTTTCCCATTCTGTGAACTGCTGTTTGGTCTTGTCAACAGTGTCCTTTGCCTTACAGAAGCTTTTCAATTTCAGGAGGGCCCATTTATTAATAGTTGATCTCAGTGTCTAAGCTATTGGTGTTCTGTTCAGGAAGCGGTCTCCTGTACCAGTTTGTTCGAGGGTACCTCCCACTTTCTCTTCTGTATTTATGTTGAGGTCTTTGATCCATTTGGTCTTAAGTTTTGTGAATTACAATAGATACAGATCTATCTGCAGTCTTCTACAAGTCAGCATCCATTTATGCCTACACCATTTGTTAAAGATGCTATCTTTTTTCCATTGCATAATTTTAGCTTACTTGTCAAAAACCAGGTGTTTGTAGGTGTGCTGGTTAATATAAAGGTTTTCAATTTGATTTCAATGGTCTATTTTTTCACCAATACCAAGATGTTTTCAAGACTATAACTCTATAATAGAGTTGAAGTCAAGGATGATGATGCTTCCTGAAGTTCCTTAATTGGACAGGGTTGTTTTGGCTCTCCTGAGTCTTTTGTTTTTTTATAAGCTTGCTGAGTAAAGACTAGGTAGACATATGTTTTTGTATGTTGATTCTACCTCTCCAAGAGCACGGGAGATCTTTCAATTTTCTGGTATCTTCTTTAATTTCTTTCTTTAAAGACTCAAAGTTCTTATTGTATAGGTCTTTCACTTGTTTGGTGAGGATTACCCTGAGATATTTTATGTTGTTTGTGGCTATTGTAAAAAGTGATGTTTATATGATTTCTTACTCAGCCCCTTTATTGTCTGTATATAGTAGGGCTACTGATTTTTTTCTTGAGTTACTCTTGTATCCTATCTTTGCTGAAGGTGTTTATCAGCTCTAGGAGTTCCCTGGTAGACTTTTTCAGGTCACTTAAAGAAACTGTCATATCATCTGCAAATAATGATAGATTGACTTCTTCCTTTCCAATTTTTATCCCCTTGGTCTCCTTTGTTTTCTTACTGTTCTAGCTAGAACCTCAAGTACAATATTGAGGAGATATGGACAGAGTTGACAGTATTGTCTTGTTCCTAATTTAGAGGAATCACATTGAGTTTCTCTCCATTTAGTTTGATGTTGCCTGTTGGTTTGATGTATACTTTTATTATGATATGTATGTTCCTTCTATCCCTGATCTCTCCAAGACCTTAATTTTAAAGGGGTGTTCAATTTTACCAAAGGCCTTTCCAGAAACTAGTGAAATTATCATGTGGGTTTTTTTTTGTCAGTTTGTTTATGGATTTTCATGTGTTGAACAATTCCTACATCCCCTTGATGAAGCCTACTTGGTCATGATGGATGGTTTCTCTGATGTGTTTTTGGATTTGATTTTCAAGTCTTTTATTGAGTATTTTTGCATCAGTGGTCGTGAGGGATATTGATGTGTACTTCTCTTTCTTACTTGTGTCTTTGTGCATCTTGAGTACTAAAGTAATTGTAGCCACATATAAAGAGTTTGGCAATAACCCTTCTGCTTCTACTGTATGGAACTCTTTGAGCAGTATTGCTATTAGCTGTTCTTTCAATTTCTGGTAAAATCCTGCACTGAAACCAACCATCTGGCTCTGGGATTTTTTTGTTTGGAAGACTTTTTAATGACTGCTTCTATTTCATTAGATATTAAGGTCTATTTAAATTTCTTATCTGTTCGTGATTTAATTTTGGTAAGTGATATCTATCCAGAATATTGTCCATTTTGTGGAGTACAGGTTTTCAAAATATGACCTGAAGATTCTGTGGATTACCTCAGTGTCTGTTCTTAGGTCTCTCTTTTCATTTCTGATCTTGTTAATTTGCATGTTCCCACACTGCATTATGGTTAGTTTGGATAAAGGTTTATCTATCTTGTTGATTTTATCGAAGTATCAACTCTTTGTTACATTGATCCTTTGTATTGTTTTCCTAGTTTCTACTTCATTGATTACAGCCCTCAATTTTGATTATTTCCTGGCATCTGTTCCTCCAGGGTGAGTTTGCTTCTTTTTGTTCTAGAGTTTTTAGTTGTGCTGTTAAATCTCTTATGTGACTATTCTCCAATTTCTTCATGTAGGCACTTTGTGCTATGAACTTTCCTCTTAGAACTGTTTTCAAAGTGTCCCATAAGTGTGCGTATGTTGTGTATTCATTCTCGTTGAATTATAGGAAGTCTTTAATTTTCTTCTTTATTTCGTCCTTGACCCAGGAATGGTGCAATTGCACATTGTTCAATTTCCATGAGTTTGTAGGATTTCTGCAATTTGTGTTGTTGTTGAATTCTAACTTTAAAGCACGGTGGTCTGATAAGATACAGGGGGAGAAGTTTACTCTTAAGGACATTTCTCAAAGGGAAAAAAAACAAAACAAAACAAAACATCTATCCTGAAATGAAACTTAACTAAGCAAAGAGATATAAGTAAAGACATGAATTTGCTTAGCTGGAAATTAGTTCATTATATCTGAAATGGAAGTAAATTAAAATACTTTGGTATATTTCTTTCAAAATAGAATAAATTATAGAGAAAATCTGTGTGCTTGTGATAGACTCTATAATGAGCATAATTTTCAATTAAATAGTACATGCAACCATTCCTTTTTAAAGAAAGTATTTCCTATTGATGATTATGTCTAATGTACTTTGCATATATGTTTTGGTAAATATCCCAGTTTCCAGCTCTGTTTCTGTCTGGCTTCTCAAACACTCTTATCTCCCAGAACTGATGTTCTCCTCCTTCCCACACTTCTTTCCTGCTTGCTACTTACAAGAGGGTGGAAAAGAAGCCCATCAGTGTAATAGAGATAAGAAACAAAATACTGTCTCTGAATTACAGAAATAAACATACAAATAGAATGCAGATAGTGCATGGGAGGATTTACAATATCTTTATTATTTTTAAGTATTCATTTATGTAAAATTAAGCTGGAAACAGAATTCAGATACTGGAACTTTTTTTAACAACTTCAGAAATAAGTATTCTGGCTTGTAAATTTTAAATGCATAAATAGACCATTCAACATTTATGTGTGTAGTTTAAAAGGTTATATTAATTAGAAATATTTTAGTAGAACAAAAATGCATGTGTATTTTTAAGTTTGAGAAAGAAATCGTGTGAGGTCTCAATTTACAAAACTATTTACACTAGATCTTTAATAAAATAAAATAAGGCAGTCTTGGGCTCAGTTCTGGCACTGGTATAGTGCAATTCAGCTCCTCACAAGTCACCCCATCATGCACACAGCTATAACCATGGCCTACCAAATCATGTGACCTAGTGACAAGTAGGAAGAATTATAAGCAGTTTTCAGATCAAAGAAACAAAAGTCCAGTCAGAAGCTAATGGTATTATCAAAACTAGTGCCACTGCAGAGAAGACAGATGAAGAAGACAAAGAAGTTACAGCTACCCAGTCTTTACTCAGCAAGCTTATAAAAAAACAACATTGTAGACAACACAAACCAAGTGGAAGTCCTGCATCAGGTTCCAAATTTCCCACTCCAATAGAGAAAAGGTCTACCTAAAAGTACATCTTTTCCTGGGTGTGTATGCCTTGGGCTTCAATCAATCATCCAAGATCCAAGAGAATGCATTACCCATGATGATTAGTGAATCCCCATTAAACATGAGTACCTAGCCACAGTCTGGTACTGGGAAAACAAACACCTGCTTCTATCCTGGCCATTCTCAACAGAGTGGATCCAGAAGAGATATACCATCAGTATTTATACCTATATACATTATACCAGCTGACACTTAAAACAGGAAAAGTAATTGAGTAGGTGGTCAAATTTCCTCCATTGCTAAAGCTTTCTTATGTTATTTGAGGCAATATTAATTGAAGGTGTCCACACAGTATGAGCATTCTCAAAAGAATCCAGTAACATTTTAAAAGACAGAAAGACAATATTCTTGGATTCTCATTTGACAGAGAGACAGCTAAGAATATTCACCAACAACTAGCACTACCCAAAGTGCTGTCCCTTTGTGGAATACTAGTTATTTCATTTAAGGCATAGGCCTTAAAAGGCACCTCAAGGTCTGAGTAGAAGTTATCTATCTTGTTCAAAATTACATCTGGATTTCACCAAAATTTGCACAAAATCTTAGAGAAATCTATGCAAAGTTTTACACTTTAAGAAACAGCCCCCCCTTCTCCTTTTAAATACCACAGGTCTTTTCTCCTTTATAAATGGTTCTGCAATTGGTGTAGGTGATGGTTGGGTATGATCTATTAGGCTCAGGTGTTAGGACTAGCCTCCAGCCTTAAATAAATAACTGAGTAAAAGTTTGGAGAAGCCAAGTAGGACATGGCTCTGGCCCCGCTGACATTCAACATGCAAACACAGAGCCCTGAATGTTCCCATTGGACTTTCCCCTGAATTATGGCTATCTTCCAAATGGACAAACATGAAACATTCTCTTATACCCATTAAAGCAGAGCCAGTCCACCTTTTTTTCTGGTGAGCCTACTTCTGATTGTAGAAAAAGTTGGAAGTCAGTGAATCACAGACAAATTTGGGGATGTAACCTACATTTTCCCTGGTCACTGCAGCTGCTCTGTGTCTAATATTCAGTAAAAGAAACCAGAAAGTAGTAGGTGGTTTTCTGAACACTCCCATGGATCCATTTTCTGGTTCTAATCTCTGAGGTTTCATGTCATGGCTGTATTTTAGAAAGGAGATCATTACCAAGCAAAATCTCTTATGATGTTAATAGAGTTCATGGGTTACTTATTCATATGAATAATCTCAGATAAATTACAGTGATAAACAGCATTTGTTATAATATAATTTAAAGTCTACCTTGACCTTGCATGGATATTGTGTATGCTCTTACAATTGCTATGAGTTAATATGTACAACTGTCCTTCTTTGTCCAGAGGACAAAGTTCTCTTGCATTCATCCACTCCTTATACCCTCTCTTGCTATGATTTCTGGTCCATGGGAGGAGGGAATATGATATAGATGTTCCATTTAGGGCTTAGCATTCCACAACTCATTATTCTCTGCATGTTTACCAGTTGTGTCTGTGTTAATAAACATCTACTATTGTTGATCAGCATCCATAGAAAATTCTCTGATGAAGGTTAAGAGACATACCTATCATGGTATTAGGAGTTGATTTAATACTATGTATGTTTAGCAGCATGACAGTCCCTAAAATTGGGTTCTAGTGTAGGAGCTATGACTTATCTAGCCTCAGGTTCTTTCCCTGACAATGGCATCAGATAAAGGATTCAATATGAGGAGAAAATAGTTGGTTACTCCCATGATGTTTGTTCCACCATTACAACAGTGGATGTGTCTTGCCAGACTAGAAGTTATTGTAGTTCAGAGGATTCATAACTGGGTAAGACTGATTTGAGAAGCTATTGATAGCTAATTGATAAAACAGGGCATATAGGGAAAATCAGTTTTCTTTTCTTTTCTTTCTTTCTTTCTTTCTTTTTTTTTTTTTTTTTTTTTTTTTTTTTTTTGGAAAATCAGTTTTCATTAAGAGTGTTGCCCCTGGTTAAGTTTACCCACTCCACTGGAAGGCCATTTCTAGATATATATGGCTATCATTAACTGAACGTGATAGCTGACAACAAAGAGGTTATAAAATTGAGTGGATAGAGACAAGAAGCATGAATCTAGAAGGAGTTGGGAAAACTGATAGATATATTCAAAATATATGGCATGAAATTCTCAAAGGACAAATAAAAAAGTAAACTTTGAAGGCTCTAGAGGTAAGTCTCTGTTAAGAGCACTTGTTATTCTTGCAAAAGGTCAGGTGACACATAGCCATCCATATCTCATGGTCCAGGGAGCTCCCACATTCTCATCTGACCTTTGTGTGTACCATGACCTACCTCATGTTGTATACAGATAAACATGCCAGAAAAACATACACATAAATTAAAATAAACGTATTTTTAAAAATCAAAATTGTAAAAGAAAATTTAAAGGAATGAGAAACATTTTACTAATCATAATTTATTTATACTTTGTTTATTATACTAACATATAGTTATTAAAAATAAAAAGGATTACAATTAGGCATTTTCCAAGTCTATAACAGCTCAAAGTTTAACCATGTGAAAAAGAAGTTTATGGTATTTAACTGTAGTCCTGTGACTCTTAATTTAGACAATACTGTCACCTTGTGGCAGAGACTGGTTATGGAAGCTTTTGTTTCAAACTCTAAAAACTTTTACACCTGATGATGTATCAGTAACAGTGGAATTTCAAATGATTGGCGGATACAATATCATTGATTATTTCTAAGGTGGGATAAATTATATTCAATAGCAAATTATTCAAACCTAGTTCTTTTATAAGAAAATGGTGGGGGTGGAACCTAACAACTAATATGTCTTCAAATTATGTAAACATAATCCAAAATCCAATATAAACTCTCTGACAACTTCTATTATCACCAAATTGCATTTTATAATCCTAGCCCTAAAGGTATCAATTAGAAACATTATATAACCGCTTTAATAATTAAAATCCATATGTCATCCATGTACACAATAAGTCGCATAAATGTCTTCATTTTGTAAAACAAATAGCAAAATCATTTATCTATTTCCTGGAGTTTTAATAAAGAATGACTAAAATAGTTAGATATTTCTTATTTTACTTGCACTTTTAGCTGTGTAGCAAATGTCAAATTATTTAATCTCTCTGAATCTTAATTTCTTTGTCCTAACAATGCAGATAATAATATTGCCTACATAATGGATTGTGAGAATATAGTGAGTTAATACAAGTATAACTGTGCCTGAAACTACAAGAAATATTTATTTTTATCTCTTATTTCTACTACAAAATAGTAAGAAATAAAGTAGATATATACTGGTAATATACTTATATCTAATATTTATTAGGCTTCACAAAATGCTTTAGTGTGACTTGATTGACTTTCCAGGCCAAAGACAGGTTATGTAGGTACCAGCAAAAGCTTAATGACTCAAGTTTTACTTTAACGCTCCCATTTATAAAATGGGCCTTGAACACTAGCCTCATCCTAGCATTTACTGGACTTGTGGAAATAAATTAATATTCCTAAATTTTATATTATTGACAACATGAAAACAGTTCATCTAACAAAGAATTTCTATAATGATTGAGATAATTTATATGTGATTTTTAGAACATGTGAGCCTTTAAATATCTGAAGTAAGTTTCTCTGGCATGTAAAAAAATAAGTGGCATCTATAACAGTATTAATAACTGTTATATAATATACACAGTTGAAGTAATAAGACAGTATATTATATAATGAGAGAAGAAACACTGTGGAGATTTTGTGATTTGGGGCATGTTTGGCCTCACAGATGTGAATTTGAAGAATGGGTAATGTATTAGAATGATGAAAATGTGGTTGTAAAGATCCTGGAAAAAAGAATAAGAGACATGGGTATGATTTCAGCCTCTTTGACAGCTTCTGTATGGCTTTATTTATGTTACCAAATCTTTTGGGTAATTTTCTCAGAATCAAGAATAAAAGGACTGCTTTACAGATGAGAAAAATATAAAGTGGTCCCCAATCAGCCATTGTGATTAAAGCACATTAACAACGTAAATATTACCTGTGATGATTTGAATGAGAATGGCTCACATAGGCTCATAATTGAATGGTTTTACATTTGGTGGGCTGTTTTGGAAGGGTTAGATGATGTGACCTTGATGAAGAAAGTGTGTCACTGGGGCTTTGGGGTCTCAAACATACATGCCAGGCCCAGTCTCTGACACTGTCTCTCACAGATAAGATGTAAAATCTCGGGTATTACTCTAGAGACATGCTTACCTGCCTGCTGCTATGCTGCCAAATTTGATGGTCATTGACTGAATCACTGAAACTGTAAATTAGTCCCTAATTAAATTTTTCCTTTTCTAAGTTGCCAGGGTCATGGTGTTTCTTCACAATAGAAAAGTAGCTAAGACATTACCTGAAAGCTATTATTACTTTTAACAAAACGGTGATTTTCTGTATTCAAGATCTGATTATCTCATTAGATGACACCTTTTAAAGCATTGTAGTTTTTTCAATGTGTAAAACAGACAAAAGATACAACAGAAATAGGAAATAAATTATTCACTTGGAAAAAAATGGCCAGTTAGGGCAGATGTCTTTGAATTAAATAGAAAACCAGTAGGAATACTAAGGGGGTACTGATGAGCATGAGCTTTGAGTACCTTCCCAGCCTCTTCCTTTTCTTTTTCTTTAATCATCCAAACTTTTTTTTTTCTGAAAATTCAAACAATATATTCTTACCATGATGTCCTTCCTCCCTGATCCTGCACACCTCCCGACCCATCCACTCCACACCTTTTTTTTCTTTCTCTCCTTAGAAAACAAACAGAAAAATAAAAAAGCACACAAACCAAACTTTTAAAAAATAGCAAAAACAAAATAAACAAAACACAGAATCAGAAACCATAATATACAAGCAAAAGGCCAGTAAGATTTTTAATGCCAAAATAAAACAATAAGAAATAATAAAAATCTACAAACAGACCACTGAGT